>NW_010363043.1:53667-96527 GCF_000414095.1 Morus notabilis
AAAAAAAAAAAACGCCGTTACATGTTGCTTTGATGGCCTATCAAATAGAAGCGGCCGATGTACTAGAAAAAAAATATTGTGATGAGAATGCTCAATAGTAGACTCATAGCAAAACCAAGATTAAAGTTAGAGAAATTAGTTGTAGGAGAAGTATTGCTTTGAATAGTAGTATTAATAGAATTGGAAGGAGAAAGATGGCTGGGTAAAAATTGAAAAAATGCATTGGCCATCTTCTGCCCAAGCCGAACCTGAGACTCAGTTGTGAGATGCAGATTATCGGGTCCCAAGGCTAATCCCATGGCGTCGACAGTTCGCACGTTTAGAAGATCTGTTCCGAATTGAGCTTCTCTAACTATGTCTATATAACGTCCTCCTGATGCCAAAGCAACCTGTACATGGACCATATACAATTATTTGATATGGATACATATACGTATACACACATATATACATATACACACATATTGTATCAAAATGCACTTAACTAATCAACTAACCTCATACTACAAGTAGTAGTATTATTATTAAGGCTATAGATAGTTGGACGTTAGTGGACTTATGTTGGATTTCACCGCGTTTGAAACTTCTTTTTTTTTTTTTTTCCTTGTTTTACACCGCATGTGAAGCCCAACATCACATGTATTATTACGCATGCTCATATATCTTATTCCATAATTAAAATGTTATTCTATACTTCTTCCATGATAAAAATCGAACAAAGAGCCTATGCTAGCACTATATTCGAACACCAACTTGCCAACTTGTACCCCGTCATCTCAAATAATCCTAGGAAAAAGTAACATTTCCATTATATATAATGACCACCACGTACTGGGATAATAATCGATCACACACAAGACAGAACTATATTAAATCATGCAAATTTCAGTCAAACTGAAAGACTTATAATCAAAACACCATCTTTCTATTGTACAAATTAAGTACATCACGATGGATATATATGATGAATAATAACATGTATAATTCATTAAACTGAAAAGTGCAACAGTAATATTGCAAAGAGATCACAGAATCTTGTACTAAGTACTAACCTGGATTATAGGCAACATGGGAGACATTAAATCCATCCGAATGTCTTGAAACAGCTTCTCCACTCTCCGTCCATAAGACTCAGCATCTTTTTTAACAATGGTATCACTCTCACCTTGATACCACAACACCGCTCTGATCGAGCCACCGGCGCCGTCGGCCACCGAAGCCCGAGCCCTCCTCACCATGCGCCGGTAGAGAACGCTCCCCTTCTCCCACTGGCTGATATTGGTCCCGCCGATAGCGCACGGGACCAGCCCAATGGGCCCGAAGCCCCGGTCCCTGGCCAAGACTGCATCGGCGAACGCCATGCCCGGCCCAACCCCATTGACGGTGGCCACGTCGATGTCTGCGTGGAGAGGCTCTTGGGCTTCGACCCATTCGAGCTTGCCGTTCAGGCGGAGCACCGACGGGTTGGGCCGGCACTGCGGCGGAACGACGCCGTCCCAGATCTGCGCGCCGGTGGCGGAGTTCTCGACAACGAGGCCTCCGCGGCCGGCCATGTTACTCTGTCCTGCGAGGATGAATATGTTTTTGAGTGCCAGTTGTTGGTGGTTAGAAATTGCTTTGCAAGAATGGGCCAGAAGGATCCATAGGAAGAAGAAGAAGAAGAAGAAGAAGTACTTGAAGCAAAGGATCATTGGTGGTTTCAGGTTTCTTTGTCTTGCTTTTCCAGCGAAGTGGTGGAAAAAGCGAATAAGAGTCTGAGTCCCACGAGTCTACGACGTCTCTCTTAAGCAAAGTAGTCAAAACGTTTTTTGTCAAGAGTGTCAAAAGTATTTTAGGGCGCGAGATGCTTGCTTCATTGGTATTTATGTGGTTTTTTTTTTCTTCCTTGAGTTAGTAGTCAAATTTATGGGAAATTTGCATTCCGAGGCTGTTTATAAATTTTCAGTATTTAGATCGTTAATTTTGAAATTCTTATTTTTTATTCCTTAAACTTATAAAATAATTTGCTCCACAGGGCCTTCTGTTAACTCCTAAATGTATTTTTCAGAATTTAATAATAGTGTCATGACGTTTTAAAACATATTATTTTTATATGTATCATAAAGCACCGTCACGAAATGATCTGTTACAGTGTTTCATCTCACAATAAGGTGTTGTTTAGTAAATATATTCAAAATTCAAACTACGATTCTGTTACAGTGTTTCATCTCACAAAGAATTTGAATCAAAAAAATTCTCAACAATAATTCTCTCATAAAAAATTTGAATTAAAACTCAAATTATGGTTCAAATACACTTCTCAAATGAGCTATTGGTAAATGACTTTTGAAATTTTTGTAAGATAATCACATTTTCAGTCATATAATAACTCAGATATTTTTACAAAAACAGTTCTACATTAAATGTAAAATGTTTTTAAGGGGTTTGAACAACAATGGAGAGAATATTTTGCATCTAGTGTAGCTACTTGTGTTTAAATTTTAGTCATTATGTACCAATGATGCGAATATCTTTGTGAAATTTCAAATAACTTTAGTCAATTAAAGTGTTAGGAATCAATATAGTCAGAAAATAAAAGTTTGTAATTTACCAAAATTAAAAGTTCAGTGACGAAAGTGACACACTACTTATAATTTAAGAACTAACCTAATAACCTGATTAAACCATTAGTAGACTATTCGTTAAAGAATATCTAAACCAATGGTTTAATTATTGATCATAAGTAAGTTAGTGGTTTATTTGCCAAAATTTGACTAAAACTACGGGTCATATGGACTTTGTAACTGGTATAAATTGTATTAAAATCATGACACTAATGTGAATAAATTAATCAATGTAACAAACAGAACAAACAATCTCTTTTAAAAAAAAAAAAATAGATCATAAAATTTCTAAATTTTATAAGAACTATACTCCGTCTCAGCAAAAAGATTATAGTTCTGTTGACAGGAGTTTTATTGTTTTAATATAAAAAAAGATAAATAAGCAAATTTATGAGAGATGTGTTGAAATATAGCAAATGTTCTAAATCATTTTAGGAATAGAAAAAATTACATCGTAAATGATTATTTGTAAAATATTCTAAATTTTTTACTATATTTCAATATGAATAAATTATTGAAAATTAACATTGTAAATTATTATTTTTAAAATATTCTAAATTTTTTACTATATTTTTGTAGTAAATATAGAGAATACCCAATGATTGCGGCTAACTTAGGGTCCTTGAGGCCCATACCTTCTTCTTGTGAATACTTTCAAGGCCGATGCTGTGTTTATTCTTCAAATTATGGCTACGGGAAAACTCTAACAATGGCATCTGTGGAAATATACTATTACCTGATAAGAGGATTTTTTATTCAAACCAGAAGATCCACAAGTAAAATATAATTGGAAAGCTTTCTTAGTAATTGTTTATTTGTGATAATTAATTAGCTGGTGAAATTATGTAAGTACTCAGTTCATTGGAGATGCAGCCAATAGAAGGAAAGAACATCACTTCAGTCTAACCTTTTTGTTTGTCATCGAGAGAAATAATAGGATCATTTTTGCTCACTCTCTTTGTCACTCTCTCATTTCTTAATTTATCGCGTGCCATCTCATTTCTTCATACAAGTAAAACATTATTATAGACCATTGTTTCTACATTTTATTAGAACTTTGTCATTTTTTTTATAACTTTTTTTTTCAAAAAAATAAATAAATATAAAAAGTTTTACGTTACATAATATTATTAAATAATTCTATTCAAGCATGAGCCAAATATTACAAGTCCCCCAACAAAGCCATATCTAGCAACAATCTATGCAGATCCTTGAAAGCATTCCTGTCGCCAACATTAACGAGGTTCTTAATTTGTAATTATTATTATTATTTTTTCAAAATCTTTATTTTATTTAAAAAAAGAGGTTATAAATAATTATTTATATAAATAATATAAGTTTAGCTGTAAATCAGAATAACTGATTAAATGATAAAATATATATCTCCAATATCTATTCTATTGGAAAAAAGGAACAAAGAGGGCTAAAAAGACAAAAGAAACTAAAGAAAATACGTACAAAAATGTTAAGTAACAAGCAAAGAATAGCAAAATAAAGTTTTTTTAATATTCCATTAGAAAATAAGGGGGCTATAACAATGCTTTATTTTTATAGACAAGTGACAATGCTTTACTTTTATGGAGAAGTGAGGTAACAGATAACAGAAAGAGAGGTGAGAGAGTGACAAAAAAATGATGAAAAGAGTGACTCTAGCGTCTCTTGTGGTTGAAAGACAAGACCCAATATATGAGTGTTCGTCGGTTAAAAACTGTCGTTTTAGTCGGTTCGGTGGTCGAACCGACTATTTCAGTTTTCTAAAATTGGGCATCAAAACCGAACCAGACAAGGGAGTAGTCGGTTCGGTTAACCGACTTCAATTTTTAGTTGGTTTTCAGTTTTGGTAATCAGGAAGGTAACCCTCAGTAAACCGTCAGGTTACCAACATCTATAGTTGCATTTTTTGACCAGAAAATTCGAAAAAATGTAAAACTTTCCTTCTATGCAAATCTGTGATCACAATAAATGTATTGACTAATACTATCGTAACTTGAACACGTGCTAATAAGAGTATATTTACTATTTACCTGAACTAAAATTGACATTACTTCATTAGGAGAAGGGAATACAACCATTATTGTAGTTGCCTCCTTATGTATAGTATCTGCAAGATAAAGCAAAAAGATATCACAAAAGAACTATAAAAGAATTCAACCTCTTGTATGAGAATCAGTGAAAATATCAAGACCTATAATTTCCTTGTACAAGGAAGCAAGGCCTCGAGCAACATTGCTAGGAGTAGCTTGTGAACTATGGTCACCAAAAACCAATCTTGTTTCTGCATTCATGACTTCCAAGTCAATAAACATTGGATGTGTTGCCACATAATGTTGCATGGCACTAGTACCCCTGTTAAACTGCGTCACAAATTGAACTAAATTCTAATGAGATAAAATGGGAGAGGTTCTTCAAATGATAGCAAGATTACATTGCAGCAATATCCGGTTTATCTCTAAAACATAGGATCACAAAATATTGCTTTTAGCGTGGACGCACACACGCCAAACCAATATCGTGAAAACTAAATATTCGCCAGTATAAGATGACTCAATCATCACCCTCTTCAATTTTCATGCCCCTCCCCTCCGCTCTAAAACCTAGGGAAAGGACAAAGAAAAACGACAAAATTAAAAAAAAAAAAAGAAAAAGATTTGGTCAGTTCGGTTTTTAACCAAACCTCTAAACTCAAAACTGAACCGCCTTTGAAAGAGTTCGGTCGGTTAACCGAACCGACTATCTTTGATTCCACGTGACGCCGTCTTTTTTAGTTTTGAGGGGGCGGTTCTTTAGTTGATGACGGTCGATTTCGGTTTTACTTTTTTTTTTTTTTGTACATTCCTAACCCAATGTGTTTCAAAATTTGCAATTCTTCATTGTTAGCTGAGAAATAAATATTTGTTCAGTTGGCCAAACCTTTTTTTTTTTCTTTGAGAGAGAAGAAACGAAAAAAAAAATCTTGTCGTTTGTAAATTTGACGAAGAAAAGCCTTAACACATCTTGGCCGTAATCCACTCTCTGATTATTATTATTATTATTATTATCATCATCATTATATAAGGACAGTGCTCCTTTGCTTTAATAAACAACATGAGAACTATTGTTGGACATATGTTATGTGACTTTTAAATATCAAGTAATATGACTAAGAAAGGCGCCGATTAAATAGACGAATTACGAAAATCAAGTTCGCCTTTGTCTAATGGGCCCTTTCTTCTATTTTTTTATACAAACACGAGAATCACGTTTTTTTTTTTTTTTTTCTTTGGTCTCTTCCTTAATTGGATGGGTTAGAAATGAGGTATATCATAAACTAAATTAAAATTTGTTTGCAGATGTCATTATATTTCTTTCGAATGAATAATATTTATTTTCTTTCGTTTGTAATGTATTTTTAAGCACTTCAATACACAATACTGATTCTAAACTATGGACACATTTATCAAGCACCACCACATTCTATCTCACATCGTTTCGCTTGGTGATCATTGCCATGAGTGGCTTCCAATTGTATTTCTTTTTAAGCTGGAAGAGGATAATTTCGATACAAATCCTGTTATTTTGACAATAATGATATGGATACGTACGGTATGCAACAACATACACTACTAAAAATTAGATCTCATTCATATCAAAAAATAAAATAAAATAAAATATGCTTTCTTTATAGTGAGACCTCCTAAAAAATCCTTTGGTAGAACACTTTATTTTAACGGTTGAATTATTTTTTCAACGGTCAAATTTACGTAGTAAGTAATTCTGTGCGGTGTATTGTAAATTTTTAATACTGATTTACACAAATTTAATTGTTAATAACTTAACCTAATAGTCAAAAATAGAATGTTCTACCCTTTAGTGTTAGACACTATGCCTTGCAAATTTATTTGGTATTGGATGAAAACAAACCGATTGTTCCGATGACGATTAGAAAATATGTGCGAGTAAATTTTCCCAAAAAAGCAATTCCCTTAAAAAAAAAAAAAAAAAGAAAGAATTGTAAAAGTGATCAATTATGGCCGTACATTACTGAAGGCAACACGTTGTACGATGGGCGCATGTAGCGGAAAATCATGCTACGATGGGCCCCACTCTCTCCTATCGAATCTGAACAGTTCGATTCTATCAAGCCAAGTTGGTTTTAGCTGGCATAAACTACGTGGAAGTTTGTTATTGTTGGCTCATTTGAAATTTCTTCTGGTCCCTGCCATGTCATCCCACAAATTAATGGAACTCCCAAAAATTGGGCCACTGTCTGTCGGGTCAGTTACCCATCAGTGGTCCTCCGGCGCCGAAGTTTGGGTCCTACCCAGTTTAGGGCCCAAATAAGACTTTTTTTTTTTTTTTTTTTTTGAAAAAAATATAGAATTCACTCTTGGAATGTAAGAGTTTAAGCATTTATTCTTTATTCCTAATTGCAGGAGAGAAATTATCTTTGAATTTCGTCCTCTGTTTGTTTTATTACATGATACATTTACACTAGTAAGAACTTAAATTGGCGAAATGATATAATAATTTCCTCTAGATAAAGGAAAATAAAACAAATCACTTTTAGATTTTTTCTGTTAATTTGTTAGACTTATTCTTTACATTCAACGTGCTATTATAACTTCTATCAGGTTGGTCTACAAACCCATTAGGTTTTTTGTTATTGACCATTATACCGGATTGAGGGATATTTGAATTCATGAAATAAACATGTATATATATATGTGTGTCTATATATATATATATATCATGCCAAATAGTGTATGTCGATTCTTCTTCTTCTTGGTTTTTTTTAGGGAAAAACTTTGAAGATTATATTGAAAAGAGCGTTCCGTACGAATTAACTCAACAATACATGGAGGACTTTCTTCAAGCCAAAAGCGATCCTTTATCGATGATAAGGCAAACATAACAAGCAAATAAACTGCCATATTGTTAATTCTAGCGACATAGAAGCGAGTAATATTCACAAGAAATCTCATCCACAGAGAGAAACTTATCATTATAACGTTTTTTTTTTTTTTTTTTTTTTTTTGCTAGAACTTGTACTTAAAACTTGACAACATAGAGTGGGGTTCCAGACTTCCAGTGGACCTTTAAGAGGTTGTTTAGTTAAGAAATTCGTACTCTAATTTAAATTATGATTCATGATTCGTTAAATATTTTTTCTTATAAAAAATATATATAAATCAAAAATAATTTTAATCTTATTATTTTAATTCATGAACGAAACGTCTTGTTTAATTTCCTCTCTTCTGTTTTAATTATAGGTCACTAGAAGCCAAAGCCATTTTCTTTTTCTTGCTGTAACAAAAGTAATTTGATTGGACCGTGCGTGTGGTACGAAACTTCATTGCTGCAGTGACGTAGTTTTCTTCACAGGGAGTATTTGCTACTGCATGCTTGGCACATGCAATTAATAATATATATATATATATATATGTACTCGCTAGGAATATCGTCAACAACCAACAATAATAATCCTAGGGAAAAACAACGACAATATAAATATCAAAGCACATTTAGGCGACATCTTTTTTTAGATGTGATTAAATATTGAAGAGATCTTGGTCTCACATAATTGTTCGGATTTCATAGAATGAAAGTTAAAAAATTTGTAAGGTAAAGAGTGCCTAAGAGCTAAGGTTGTTTTTATTTTTAATTAAAAAATAGAGACTGATAGCTGGAGGTGTGGAAATATCATTGATTCTTCCACACAGCATGTGACTTTCGGCAGTAAGAAGATTCTCATGCCTTAAACAAACTAACATTTGATTATACTTTAAGGAAAATTAATTCTTGATTTGTACAAATATTGATATGAAGTTGTGAGGTACTTAAAAGTACCCTTCACTGGAAAGGGTAGAGGCTGCCATGATTGTCACCAACAAAAACGGGATGGACGGATGATAGCAATGCATCTACACATCTAGTGCACCTTTTGGACCATTCTATGACTCTGGTCGATAAATTAATGGACTTTTTTGTTTTTGCCTGAACAATAGATTAATAAACTTGGGTCTGCGTGATAGCTATCTGAATAAGCTAAAACTTTTGTGTATAGTTTTTTTTTTTTTTTTTTCCTAGAAGCTGTTTTTTTATTATTTTTATTTTTTAAATTGTTGGCTAATTGGAAAGGATTCCTATCTATGTAGTCCTTTTATAATGCGCATGATTGCTATCTTGGGATGGCTATAATGGTAAATTTGGTAATGTATACAGAGTAACATTTTTCTAGTGATTGTCCCCCCCCCCGCGAAACTACTGTGTTTGGAGTAAAAATTTATAGTCCTTTTAGGTTGTTCTTTTAGAGTGTAATTTGAGTATAGTTTTTGAGTTGAATTTGAGTTATAACTCGAGTTGAAGTTGTAACTTGAATAAAGTTGAGTGAAATTGAATAAAGTTGAAACTTAAAAGAACATAAACTTAAATAAAATTGAAATTCGAGTTGTCTTTTTTAAAATTTTGTAGACAAAAGAACATGCCCTTTATAATGCGCATGATTGCTATCTTGGGATGGCTATAATGGTAAAATTGGTCATGTATACAGAGTAACATTTTTTTAGTGATTGTTCCCCCATTCAAATTATGATTTGTGGCTCGTTACAGTATTTTTTCTCACAAAAAACATGTAAATCGAGAATGATTCTGAATCACAATTCTGAATCTATAAATTAAACGTCCACTCTTAATTAATTGTTATTCAATCAATATCATCTTGAAAAATAACTATCTTACTCTTTTTTCTTGAAAACGGTATGAAATAATAAATAGAAAAATTATGAAGACATCGTCCATTATGAAGACGTCGTCCATTTTAATGTCGATGAATGCCTTTTTGTTTTTAACAAAAAACTATAAGGGCTAACAAGTAATTGAATGCCATGTTTAGATGAACATGAGAAATTAAACATATAACAAACAAAAAATAATTTATGTATTTTGTTTTTTTGGAGTGTAATTTGAGTGTAGTTTTTGAGTTATAATTTAAGTTGAAGTTATAACTTAAATAAAGTTAAAACTTAAAAGAACGTAAACTTGAATAAAATTGAAACTCGAGCTATCTTTTATTGAGTTTTTTAGACAAAAGAACATGCACTTTATTTGTTGAAATAAAAAGGGAAGAATTCAGATAGTAATGGATTCTATTTCTATCTACGGAATTTGTTTTTAATTTTTTATCCTTCAAAAATTTGTAGTCCATACTTAAATACCCTGGTTTTTAATGAAATTTGAAATTAAAGAAATTTATTTTCCCAACTAAAGCAAATAAAATGTTTAAAAAACTTAAAAATTAACAAAACATTGAAGATGAACTTTCCGCTTCCGGTCCTCACGTGAGATGCACTCGTGCGGTGGCTGATTCACGTGAGGAGTACGGGTAAAGGACAGGGTTAGGTGTAGGATGGGTGCGCGTGGCACGTGAGAGTGCGTGTACTATGTAATATCGGGAGTTCTATACAGCTGTCTCCCGCGTAAAATTTGCTTATCAGAAGACTCAGAGGTGTCTGTTTCACAACTTGAAACTTGTTTATGATACAAAAATATTGTTATAGAAAAATAAAATTTAAATTTTTATAAAAAATACTATAATATTAAAACAAGAATAAGACCTTAAATATGTGGATCCCACCCCGTACTCTCATCTCTTTCCTCCGCTTTTTGTGTTTTTGTTGCTTTCCTTAGCTTTTATTTTATTTATTTAATTTTTCTTTTTTGCCGTTTTTTCTGTTTTAACCGCCCCAAAACGCATTGGCCGTGCTCATGCGAGCGTGTTCCCCACCCCCCAGCTCACATGGTAGTTTGCGTCTAAAATTGGGCCTACTTTTATTTATGGTATTTTCTTCTTGTGCTTGTATTCCACAGGGCACCAGATTGGCTATGTTGGGGAAACGACGACTCTGTTTCTACGTCGCTCTCCCTCTCTCTCTCTCTCTCTTATTTATTTATTTATTTTTTTTTTTTTTTTTATCATCATTTGCTGTTTTTGCTGGCATACTTATAGAATAGCACTTATTTGGAGACAAACATCCACAAGTGCGTGTGGTCTTAGGGCCACCAGTGCCTTCATTTTTTTTCTTCTTCCAAGTAGAGTATTTGGTTATTCAGAGCACACACACAAAAAAAAGTTAAGTATTTGATTATTGAGCAAAAAAGTATACAGCAAAATAATTTGGTTTGTAAAGTAAAAATTGACACTTTGCCAAATTAATAATAATCATTGTTCGGAGAGCTTTATAATTTTGCTGCTTTTTTTTTTTGTCACATCAATGTAACATAATTCCCTCAATCGTCAAGGATATGGGGTTTGTTCTTAATTCTGATTACATTTCGATTAACAAAAATGAGATAAAAAGAAAACGTAAATTTTGTTCTGGTGCTTTCTTTGTTCTTGTTGATGGTTTTTTATATTGTTATTTTTATGAAAGTTCTTCGGAAGATAAAAAGTAAAAACGTTTTAAAAACCGTTAATTAAACGCATATTTCACTTATGAGATTGATTAAAAGAAAAGATCGATAAGTTCGCTAGTAGGTATAGGCAAAAGGCAACATAAAATGCGTAATATAAGACTATGCACGCAGGTAAATGTTTGATCTCTATACCCATATTAAGTAATATTATTCGTATCTTAGCAAAAAAAGTAATTTACTGTTTAAGTGTTGGAGTAAAGCTTCTCTATTTAATCCTTCACTCATTGTTGCACTCAATTACTTTTCATCGTGGAATACACTAAGGCTAAGGGGGGTATTAGCACAAGACACTCTAACACTTAAGGCTAACAATTATAAGAGTGAAAAATATTATAGACTTATAGTATTAGCTATAGAGTTAATAATGAAAATCTATTACAACTTCAAAGAATCCTTTTTGCCCATTCTAATTGAACCACATCACAAGTTAGGTAGGATTTTGGAATATTCAATAACTTTATTATTATAAATGAATTTCTCGATTTTATTTTTAAAACGTTCATACGTGTCATGTTTTGAATGAGTTACTTGAGGTATTTCCTCAAGTCGCCAATTCACTTTAGATCAGGCATATTAAAAAAGAAAAAGAAAAAAAAAAAAAAAACCTCTAGGTTAGGTCTTAATACAATAGCAAGGTTGAATTTCACACGGATGATTAACTCAAAATTGGGCCTTGAGTTTTTCGATCTCAATCTCTTGATTAGTTTGACGTAAACCATCTAGATATATTTCAATATATGCTATCTAGATAGTATCTCTAAATTCAACTATGATCTCTTATATGTCGATGGTTTTATTCTTTGATCTTAAGGGATTTAATCTCTGATATAAAGAGAATAATGTTGTATTTGGAGTTATTTTTGTTTTTATTTTTGTTTTTCACGTTTTTTGAAAAAAAAAAATGAAAATAATTTTAAAACAGTGTTTGACACAATTAAAAATAAAAAGCAGAAATGAAAACGATTTTTTAATTTAGTCTAAAATGGAAGATAAATAAAAAATAAATTTTAATCGTTTTTCATTTTTTATTTTTGTTTTCTCCTCTCTCAAGCAGAGAGAGACATTAATGAGTTTTTTTTATACTGAAAATAATATTTTAATAAAATTACCAAATTCATTTTCAAAAATAATTTATATCAGAGATTAAAAACGTTTTAATTTTTGTTTTCATATAAAAAATAAAATAATTTTAAAACGAGTTTCTAAATACGCCCTAAGTGTTGCATTCTCTATGCGCGAAAAAATTCCTCGCAAGAAGATTAATGATCAACTTTAATATCAATGTAACTGTTCTTTCATGTGATTTGTTTTTTTTAACACAACTGAGTTGTATGAAAGTATGAAATATTGATTCCAAAATAAATGTAACGGCAGAAAACTTTTGAAGAAAGTTGGAATATGATGCTACCCTACATAAAATAAAATTAGCAAAATGTTTTCCTGTGAAACTCTAGATTATATGACAACAGAAGAAGTACATATCAAATACAATTTTGCACCAAAATAGGAAAAAAAAAAAAATCAAGATGCAATAATTGAAGCTGGACAGTGGAATGGTACTGAAATATATGTAGCATGAGAAGGAAAGGAAGGTGTGAGAAGGTGGGTCTAGTGACTAGTCCAAAAACTCTAGTCTAGACGGTGGAGTCGGTTTTGGCCGTTTCCGGAAAGGAGCGTGACTGACACGTGTAGGTGGAGAGTAGGCCGTTAAGGATTGGTACTCGAGTGTCGGGTGGGGCTGGGCTTTTTACAGGCTGTACTGACGGAATTCGAGTGCCGTTCGTCCCCCGATTCTGCTACTCTTTTTTGTCGTTTTGTGCCCAGCTCAGCACTTCCGCGCGTCCTTTTCCCACTTACCCAAAATATTATAAATATCCTCCCCACTCAAATGCTATCCAGGCTGGCTTTTGGTCAAAGTCGTTCGCTCCTATCAACTCTTTCCTTTCGCCTCCATCCCCAACCGTATCCTCCTTTTTTTACGTTTTTTTTTTTTTTCCTTTTTTCATTTTTTTCCTTTTCTTTTTTAGTTTCAAATTCGTTTGGCGATTCCATAATATTAATAACAAACACCACGTTTGGTTTGAATTCAAGCTCCCCCAAAGTGCTTCTTAACTTCTAAAACGGCTTCTTCATCCGTCATTAAAGTTTTGCTATTTCTTTGCGTAGCTTTCCAATTAAGAAATTAAAACAAGAAAGAAAAATGAAAAATGAAACTTAGAAAATAATATAAGCAAGAGGACATCACCTTTAGTTTTCTGTTTGATTGTGTCTGTTACTCTATTTGTATCTAGCTCCTACAAATAATTATGCTATGCACCGAGGATGCTTTTTAGATTATTTTATTTATTTTTCCTTCTTTTTTTTTTGATGGTCAATAGATTGATACATCAAACAATCATTAAATTGGGATGAATTTGGGTACGTCCGATTGTCTAGGAAAGGCCCCGCTTGATGATGCAGAGGGCCGCGTACAGTTGGAACAGTAGACAAAGCCTCATTCATTTATTTAAAATATTATTAATTATTATTTTCAAAGGTAAAAAATGGGCTGAGGGAGTGATTGTATATATTTTCATATTTATTATATTCATATACGTGTGAGTTAGAAGAAGGGCTGCCAAGCGAAAGCAATGCGTGTAAGGTTGACAGCTGTATTGGTAGTAACTGCCTTGCCCGGAAGAATCCACCTTAGTCTCAACGGCTATGACCGATTACCTCAACCGGCTCAACCGGTTACCCCTTCTCTTTCCACATATTTATACCTTCCTCCAGTCCTGTAACATCTCCGCTCTCTCATACCAAGGTGAGGCTCCGCCTCCACCACCACTACTGCTAAGCCCTTTCATTTTTCCCTTTCCTGTACAAATTTTCCCAAAAACACTAAAACTAGTCTTTTTTATCATCTTTTTTTTTTCTTTTTAAATTTCTATCTTAGTTCATCGCGTTGTAATTATAGTTTTTTTTGAGATGGATTCGACGAGGAAAAACTTGGATCGGATAAAAGGTCCATGGAGCCCAGAAGAGGACGAGGCGTTACGGAGGCTGGTCCAGAACTACGGCCCAAGAAACTGGTCTCTGATCAGCAAATCGATTCCCGGCCGATCCGGCAAGTCTTGCCGTCTGCGGTGGTGCAACCAGCTATCGCCGGAGGTCGAGCACCGGCCTTTCAGCCCCGAAGAGGACGACACCATCATCAGAGCCCACGCCACGTATGGCAACAAGTGGGCTACCATCGCTCGCCTCCTCAACGGCCGGACCGACAACGCCATTAAGAACCACTGGAACTCCACGCTCAAGCGGAAATGCTCCTCCCTCTCGGAGGACTTCAACGGCGAGCCTAACGACTGCCCTCCTCTCAAGAGATCCGCCAGCCTCGGCGCCGGTAACCCCGGTAGCCCTTCCGGATCCGACCTTAGCGATTCGAGCTTGCCTGGCGGCGTTTCTCTTTCGCAAGTTTTCAGATCGGTTCCGAGAACAGGACCGGTTTCTCCGACGATTCCACAGCAGGTTGACACATCGTCCTCCGCCGCCGCTGATCCGCCGACCTCGCTCAGTCTCTCGCTTCCGTCTCCCGATTCCTCGGAAGTATCGAATCGCAATCGGAATACTGCGGTTCCACAGGCTGTAGCAGTGCCGCCGATACCTGAGGCGTTGATGTTGCGAGGAGAAGGAAGTTTTGCGGTGGAGGGGAATCAGAGCGGTCAGTTTGGGTATGAGAAGCCGTTCTTCAGTGCAGAGTTTCTGGCTGTGATGCAAGAGATGATCAGAAAGGAAGTGAGAAACTACATGTCTGGGATTGAGCAGAATGGTCTGTATTTGCACACTGAAGCTGTTAGGAACGCCGTGATTAAGCGCATCGGAGTTAGCAAGATCGAGTAGCTGAAACTGAAACCAAAAAAAAAAAAAGGAAAAGAAAAAAGATGAATTTGATCGCCATGATCAAATTGCAGAGCAATGAGCTAGGCCAATGCAGGAGCTGATCTTTGTTATTAAAATTTCCGTTTCTTTCGGTTTTTTTTTTTTCCAAATATAAATAGCAATGGAAATAATTTTGGTAGTGTACAGAGGGAAAATTGGGGGAGGAGGAAATGTGAAAAAAAAGGGTGAGGGTTATTGGGCGGTGGATGGAAATCTGAGAAACAATTTCCTTTTTCAAATATTTAGAACAAAATCGAAAAAAAAAAATAATAGAAATTTTACCATCGAAAGTCCAAACGGTGTGTTATTAATTGGACACAGTTTTCCTTTAATCAAATATCTTGAGCAAGAACGTAACGGAAAAAACAAATTAAGGAAAGAATGAAATTTTTTATGTCGTTATTGGATTTCAAAACCACTATAGGACAAGTTGATGGCTCAAGTTGGTTGCTAATGACGGACAGAAAGGCTGCAACCGTTTTTGTTTGTATTGCTTTCCGATTGAAAGCAATAATTTAGATCTTTGGTTGGTTGTGGAGCTTGTTGGAGAAATGTTCAAATGAGGGCCGTTGAATTTGTGACATGTGATTCACGAACTCGCACTTAAAACAATTCCGTTATTATCCAACATATATTATTGTATTCTTCAAATGCTAGGTTTAACACTATAATAATTTGAGTAGGTTAACAACTGTTGAATTACATGCCTAGATTACGACAATTAAACAAACCAACTTGTAGCTAATGTGATATATATAATAATATTGTATGGTTAACAAGATAGGATTTTCTAATATCTAGTGTAATGAGGAAGTTTATTAATTTGGAAAACTACAACTAGCGGCTTAATATCATTCGACGTCACGTCATTACCAAAGCAAAATAATACACGAACAATTTTAGTTATTGGTCGTCGGTCGGTATGTGTTAATCATATACTCTAGAATTATAAAATCAATTTCGTCAAAAGTTTTTGTCCTCAAACTCAGCCGAAATTTGGAAAGTTCTAAGTATTATAATATTATTATTATTGCCGAATATGAGTTTACTGTTTACACTAAAAATTAAGGTCATGACCTCAAGATCCAGAAGCTTTATAACAACTATTTTGGGCATTTAGCAAAAAAAAAAAAAAAAAAAAAAAATTATTGTTCTTAATTTTTTAAAGGGGCTTTTATTGTTTTTATTACATCCTTCCGTTAAAATAAAGATAAATGTCGTGCCTTGAAAAATTTCTTCAAATTTCCTTGAAAGATGTTGCACCATGGTTGAGATTTCTGACCACTCCTCTAAATAAAAGTCGTCGAGGATTCCAAAAGTCAGTATTGAGCTTAGCCGTCGAGAGGTATCGATTAAGGAAAGATCTTGGAGGAACTCTTATGCAGCTGAGTGATTGCGATCGAAAAGTCTCAAAAGAGTCGACAAGTCCGGGATAAAGCAAAGATTAACCCAAAACCCACAAAATCAGGAGATGATAACCCTCATCTCCCATTTAAATTTAAATAGAAGATCAAATATAGATTACCATCTACAATCATATGTTTAAATAATTAAATATAGAGCTACGAAGCTACGAAAATCCCTATATGGGGATGAAATATGATGCTTATCTCATATAATTTAGGATTAAAAAGGTTTAAAACCAGTTCAGCATAAAGGAAAAAGGGAGAGAGAAGTTTAGAAACTTACCAGTAATGGGAATTAGAGCTCGAGGATCATAGTATTCTGGTGAAGAAATTAGAAGCAATGTGCAAAAGCTGAGATCGGAAAGGAAAAGTTGCAACTTTCAGAGGTTTTTTCAGAATTCTAGAGTAAAAATGGTAGAGTCTCGCTAGGGGCTCTAAATCTTGACCGTAGGATTGAAAAGATTCTCATATAATGGTGGAATTTGAAAGGACGCGATCTAACGGCTCAAAAAAGTGTAGGAAGAATGGGAAATGATCTAACGGCCAAAATTAAATCCTCAACTACCACGTGTGAGAACGCGTCAGAGGATGTGACGGTTGATGTAACACCCACCTAGTCTAACCTTAAAATTACCAAGTTATTGTAGGTTTCGTTACTCTTTTAAGACTTGTTTTTAACTTACCTTGAGCTTTCTTTATATTGGTAACATTAAAATGTGGGACAAATTTGAACTTTTTAAGACATTCTTTGCGCAATGGTATAAAAACATGATTTTAGTATTTCTTTTGGCTGATGTCCGATATTTACAGTATAATACATATTCCAAAAATAGATTCGACAGTTCTTACAAACAAAAACAAAAGCATAGTAAATAGTTAGTAAATCAGGACCTCAAACAGGTCAGCATCGTCCATATACAAAAGTCCTAATACTAAGGATGACGCCAACGAACCACCAAAACAATGTACATCTAATGCCGGGATGTGTCTTCATCTGCATCACCATAAATAAGTGAGCTAAAGCCCTGTAAGTAGAATAAATGCATGAATAAGTAATTTGAACATATAACATCACATCTTAACTTCAACCTTTCTTATTCTTCCATTTCCATTTCATATAACATTAAGTATTCACTTTGTTATCTTTTTATTTCATCACTTGTATGCACAATTATCGTGGCTATATCATTTTCTCTTTTTTTAGACCTTGTGGCCATTATTAATAGCATCATGTGTCTCCCAGAGACTTAGTGGTCCCAGACTTTATGGCTTTCGCGATGATTAGCATATGTCTCCCAGAGACTTAGTGGTCCCAGACCTTGTGGCCAAATAAATGACTTAGTGGTCCCAGACCTTGTGGCCAAGTAAATATCATATGTCTCCTAGAGACTTAATGGTCCTTACTATCCCCATCATGATTGTTTTAGCCTCATTACTAATCACTATGAATTATCACTCCTTCTATTACTTTGGTGAATGTTTATCAACTCATTCCTTATATAACATTTTCTTGTATTTTGTACCATGTACATACTTTATGCATTATACATATACATCACATAATCAAGTATCACAAATGTACTATGCACAATTATTATGGTGATACAGGTGATATTCTACTTACCTCGCACCGTATGACAGACAGTATTACTTCGGGGTTCCTCTTGGTGGATCTGATGTGAACAATTGTAATGTTGGGTATTTAAATGTATTATCATTAGTTTTGTGATTAATGACTTTATTCCTTCTAAAATAACTTAAACTATAGCCTAAAATGGCTAAAAAAATTACACTTTTCATTTAAAACCTCTTAAACACCCTTTTTCCAAATTTTCCATAACTTAAAGATTTTACTTTAAAATATTCCATTAAAAAGAGTCATTTAGGTGAAAATAGTAAATTTTAGTAAGATATGTCAAAAATGTCCAATTCAAACTTAGAGCAGCTTAAAATGACTAAAAATAAAAAAAACGGGTCAAAAATCCAATTTTGGCGTACACTTGGCTCAACAATGTGCGCAGGTGGGCACCAAGGCACCAACCGTGCGCACACAGGACGCACATGGCTACACAGCGTGTGCAGGACGTACAGGGCTGCCAGCGTCCCATACTGCGCTCACAGGGGCTGCCAGCGCCCCATTGGTACGCTCCCAGGGCCTGCTGCAGCATGCTGGGCGTCCATAGCATGTAGCATGGTGTGCCTAGCCACCCTAAAATGGCCCAAATGGCCTCTAAACCCCTCCAAACCATTTTTAAAAATTTTGCCAGAGATTCTCCTACATTTTAACACTCCCCAAAGGTTAAAATACCTTTAATCTCCTAAAATAAATTAATATCACAAAATAACCCTAAATTAGAAAATTATCACAAAACCACCAAAATTCTCAGGAACCAGCCCTAATTTTAAAACCATAACTCCCAAACCACAAGGACATTTCCAAAATTGTTTTGGGAGCATTTATTCAACATATAAAGTGAGTTATCCTCAAACTTTCAGCTTCATTTGTGCTTCATAGGCTAGGTAAATAAATAAAAACATGAAGCATAATGAAAACTGACTTGAATCTGGACAGCTCCAAGAAAACAAGCTTTAAACCACCATTTTCCAATTGAGTTAGCTCCAATCTTTTTTAGAGGCTTAAATCTAACATATCAAAGATCTCATATCTAATAAATCATGGCCTAACTATAAATAAAACCAGCTGAATCATTATCAAAACAAAACCAAACCAAAACTGTCCCTTACCTTGATCTAGTTTAGGTTTTCTTTTGAGTCTCCCACCTCCAATTCAAATGATTAGTTCCTAAACCTCTTATAAACTCTTGGAGCAGATCCTAAAACAATCTCAAAGGATTAGAGTACGGACTTATCATCAATCTTGAGAGAAACTAAACTAGAATCACAAAATGCACCTTACCTTACACTAGTTTCAATCTCTTAGTGTTCCTATGATCAATCCTTCATCAAACCACTTGGAATTGCTTTGGTTTTCTTAAGAAATGGCTGGAGAAGCACTTTGGAACCAGAGGAGGGTCGAACTAGAAGGTTTTGGGGCTGATTTTTCTTCACCTCCTTGCTTAATACTTTAAAGATACAAGTAGGCACCTTAATTACTTAACCATGAAGTACTCTCCTTTCCTCTAATCTAATATCACCTTAAGCAGCTTTCTCTCACCGCCTTCTCTTGCACACAACACTCACACAAATTCCCAAAGTATGAACAAGGTCTTAGCCAATCATTTGGCCAACTAAATTTAGTGTATGAGCTTGCACTGAAATTTTGGTACGTGACAAATCCTAACTTTACATCTCCTATACTTTTCATTCAATTTTAAACATCTAACATAATCAATTTCTATTTCATTCTTACCCTAATTATTAGGATCCACAATTCCTTTAGAACCTTAATAAAATCTCAATTTGATTCCACAAACTCGAATACCAAAATATGCTTAATTTAGGGCTTCTAAAGTAACACAATCATTAAACCCTTAACATCATCCCTTTCTTAACATTATTTCAACCTTAGAATCACCTTAAGTAGTCTCTTTGGCACAGTCCAAACCTTTTCACACATCACACCAACACGTATATTTTCATTAAACGTGCCTTAAAGCCCCATTAAGACTCCATATTTTACTTTTCACTTAGGAATTCTTGTAAATATCATTTAGAACAAGTTGTTGTCCATTTTCCAACTTACCGGAATCCTTCTCTTGGGCAACCCCGAGTCATTCGCCTATATAATGAACATATCAAACATATAATTCACTTCATATTACAATTCACACCATTATGACAAATAACTGCATATAAAATGACTAAGTGTTCATTATCATATGCATGATACTAAAATATCATGAAATACATTGACCAACGAGTATGTGAGAATTCTGGGTATGACAGTTGACTAGAGCGACGTGATTGTCCCACTGCTCGAGATATCTACCTTTGAAATGTGATGATGGCACAGTGGAAAACTAACCACCAAACTTACCAAGGAAGGAAAACCCATATTAAGAGGTATCGGTTAAGGAAAGATCCTTGGGTTGAGGAACTCTTATGCAGCAGAGTGATCACGATCGAGAAGTCTCAAATGGTTCACGAAGATGTCTACATGGATGAGTTGACAAGTCCGGGATAAAGCAAAAATTAACCCAAAACCTGTAGAATCAGGAGAGGATAACTCTCATTTCACATTCAAATTTAAATAGAATATCAATTATGAATTATCATCAACAACCATATGTTTAAATAATTAAATATAGAGAAAAAGCTACGAAAATCCCTATATGGGGATGAAATAGGAAGCTCATCTCGTAATGTAATTTAGAGATAAAAGATATCGTGTACAAGAGAACCTATAAATAAGGATTAAACTCTTCATTTAGTTTATACGCACAATTTTCTACTCTAAGAGAGCTCCTCTGTACTCTTGAAACTTAGTACATTCACAAATAGACATAGGCAACAATATTTTACCAAACCACTATAAATTCGTATATTTTATATATTTATTTTTGATTTAATTTGTGAGAATTGTAACGTGAGTATTCTCATAAAGATAAATTTCGAGTTGACGAATTTTCACTCTCAACAAAATAAGTACTAAGCTCAAAAATAATTGCAGCGCCAGATGGGAGCTTTGTTGAGAGGGAGCAATGATCCTCGGAGGGTGATGTATTGCCATGTCCAACAGTCAAATGCGTTCTTGGTAACTTATAGTGCCACTTGGTTCGTAGACTCGTCTTATATTGCTAGCAATAGTCAATTTATTTTATGCATAAAGTGATGAGAGAGTGAAAAAAAAAAAAAAAACCGACGTTAGTATTATAATAGTAAATCTCATACCTCATTCCATTTTTAGGTGTAGAGTTTAGATATCTCTGCATTCAAATAATTAAATAAAAGGAAACCAAAAAAGCTACGTGGACTATTTTTTTTTTGCCTCTCTTACCATCCGGCATAGAAATTAAAGCATAAAGTTAATCTCTTTTTATTTGCTTGTGAAGTAGAGAATCATGTTAAACCTTACCTGTTTAACAACATCAAATATGACACGTATAGTATTAACATGATTTCTTCATTAACATATTAACATGGAGGAAAAGGGAAAACCAAGAGAAAAGGCATATATAACTTTTCCAAGTTAGGTCGAATAAGTTTCATTGCTGATTTTTTATAGGCCCTTTACACATATAACAAAATTTAAACAGTGGGCTTTAAATATAACAAAAATTTTAAAATATTACAAAAATTACAAAATTTGACATCATTAAAATAATCACTATATCATTACACAGTATAAAATGTAACATGATGGTTTACTATGTCATTTTTGTATATTTATAATATTATGAAAATTTGCTAAATTTTATAACTCAAAAGTATGAAATTCTGTTATGTAATCATCTCTTTTTTTATGATAAAAAAGACAAATACCTCTTAAAATGTATAAATTTAGATTTTTTATTTTTTGCACTTGATTAATATTATTTTTAATTAAATAAATATATTATTCAACAAAATATTAATTATAAATAGAGTGAAAATCTAAACGCACGCAAAATAAATTTTATTGCTGGGTTTGGACAGAGATGTCAGAAGATTACAAAAGCAAATCGTCTTTCATGGTTGGTTGGCTAATTTAATCGGGACTTGTATAGGAAAAGGCCTCTTTGTCGTTGGGCTTGTGCAACCTCAATCTGGGGCTTATATTTTATTTTAGAGTAATTATATTTGCACCTTTAAAATTTAAAGATACCTCAATAATTAATATTTCTATAATAAAGATATGAAAAATTCTATTCTTTTATGGATAATATTTATAATACTTAATTTAATCCTCTCATATCCGCACCTAATTTTAATCTTGATTGATCAAAAATATAATCTTTTTAATTATTAATGTTGTATTCCTTTTTTAAGATTATTGCAACTCCTCACATTATTTTTGTCCCTTTTCCTTATATCTATCAATCATATTCCTCTTATTTTTTGTTTATGACTTCCGTTAAAGAAAAAAACAAAGCCTCCATAACATAAAAGCAACCAAATGTGATTCAAAAAAGAAAAAGAAAAAATAAAATCCATCCAATTTGTGGCAATTGGCGGTAAAAGACAGGCAAGAAACATAAACACCTGCATATGATAACTAATATATATATATATATATATATATTTCTATCATAAACCTTAGAAACTCAATACATGGAATTGAAGTTGTAGAAGTACGAAATATTACCTCAACAAAATGATTGTCATTGACAAAACCAATTGCAATAATTTTACAAGAATCATTTGACAAAGGCACTGGAGGGAAAAAATTAGTCTTCAAGAATTTAACATGCTTCCTGTTGTTTTTGTTTCAATTGGAACTTATATTGAAATTTTCAAAGAATTTGATGGAGAAAATTATAGAGTTCATGAAGAAATTAACTTTAACCAAAGATGTGGGGTATGTTTTTTTGTTCCTTTGAAAAATACTTCAAAATTATAATTAATATGAGTGTATGCTCTTTTATTTTTTTTAAATATTATTTCTATTTATAGTTAATGTGGGGGTATGTTAATGAGTTTTAAAGTAACATAAAATTGTAATGAACATAATTTATAAATTAGTTGGGGTATTAATAAATTTGATGGATGCAAATATAATTACTTAAAACACAATTGACAATTGAGAAAATTATAGAATTTCCTTAAGTGTATAGATATGAATTTTTACCCCTTATTCTTGATTAATAATATTTTATTAGTATAGTTATTTAACTTAAAAGGTTATTAATCAATAGTAAATGTTAGAAATCCCAACACGTGCACTTTTAAAGGATATTTGTCTCCTTTATCCTATATAATTGAACCTGCAATGCTATTATTGTTAAATTTATGTTTGAACCTACATGTCAATTTTTTTTTTTGTCGTGCGTCTATTTATTTTTGTTGGATTATTTTCTATGTGATTAATTGCATTTCAGATTTCATTTTCTATAATTATCTGAATCCTATACATTGATGATTTATCCTAAGGTTGCGTTTATTGACATTCATTTTTTTGATTTTCACACACACTCTTAAAACACCCCTTTTTGTGTGGAGAGGCTCTTTAACATTGGAATCCAATCTTATTTCTTTAAAAAGTAGAACACAATAATTTTTAAAAGGCAATATATATATATATATATATTTTTTTTAGCGGGGTGTGCAATGAATATATATTTTTTAAAATTATTATTGTTCTTAATAGTAATTTTATTAATAGATAATTTAATAATGTTAAAAAGAAGGGTCTGAAAAGTAAAAAAGTAAAAAATGAGATGTTAATAGACGCACCCTTACAGTAAAAGTGTAAGACCCTCCTACTTAATAAAGCATTTAATCCAATATTCATCTTTTAGCCTAATAGGTCTTAATTTTTTTTTTTATCGGAATACACAAAATAAAATAAAATAAATGAAGGGAAACATAAACTTGTTCTTCAAAACGTGGTACGGCACTAGTATTTCTATTACATGTTTTCCAAAAGATTGAACCGTCAAATCTAGTACAAAAACATTTACAAAACGTTAAGTCTAAAAGGTCTCTAATAGTTAGATTCTAAAACACTTCAGACAGCATATAAACAAGTTACAGGATGATTGCAGCTTTGTCAACCTTTTAGAAACAAGGTTCAACATTAAAATCCTGCATCACAAGAACTAAATATTGTTCACTTCAGTTTTCAATCATAAATCTTTTGACATAGAAAACCTTGAAATCATAGACTCTACACCATAGGGAGACCCTTTTTTGTCTAGTATCGCCACTATGAGATCCTTTTTTCTTAGTATCATCTTATAGAAGCCCTTTTCAATTTAATAGAGTACTTGAGTGAGACCCTTTTCATAGTCGTCTCAAAGAGGTTCATTTCAACATTTCCAGTTTGGGTTTTGGCGGTTTCACCCACATTCCTTGCCTATTCAAGTATCAAGCCAAGCATCATACAATTTTCAATAGAACAATCTCAATAAGAAAATTATTTCCATGCATATTACAAATAAATCATATCATATAAAACATACTAATAATAGTATTTTTCAAGCAAATATGTTATAAGAAAATATTTCTTAACAATACTATCGTTCTTGTGATGATTTTCAGAAGAATTTCTACTCACCTTGAATTTCTAAAGTTTGATGAGGCATTGTTCTTTTCGCTGATTCGAGTTTAGAATTTGAGTTTTGCTACAGTAAAAAGCTCTCAGAAACAGTCACATCTAACTTTTTTACTACAGTAAAAAGCTCTCACATAACATCACATCTCAACTCAAATTAAAAACTCGAATTAGCGAACCGAACGGGGGGTGAACAGCGAGTATGCTCTTGAGAATTCTAGTGTGCTAATAAGCCTATAATATCCAATAAAATCCATTTCAACCATACTTCACTTCCATTTATATGTAATTTATAAAAAAAAAAAAAAATGTTTACCACTAGAAAATTATTAAGAGAATAAGAGAAAATCATCTAATATTCACGCCATTCCCAAAACGGATAAACTAAAAGTACATAACAATTAAACTTCCCTTACATAAGTACTCCCAATCTGCTTCAATTTTAAAACTCCACACCAATTCAACTGCTAGCATTTCATACTCTCAAAGCTTGAATTAACCTGTTAAAACCATATAAAGCATGTACGGCAATAACAATTGGCAATATAAAATCAAAACTCTAACTTCTAAAACAAACATATCATATTATCATATAACTACAGTTAAATACAACCTGTACTAATGTAAATAACAAATTGATATCCAAACAAGTGGGAGTTATTAAAATTTTAGAAAAGAAATACAAATACTCAAACTTACACTTACTGAGACTGAGATTGGTTTCTCACTAACAACACCAAGTTCCAAATTCAAGGCTGGGTAAATTGCAAGTTCTATGAGAAATAATTGGGTTTTTAGATTTATGGTGATGATTTCCATATACAATGGTAGGAATATTGATGGGAAAGTGGAGAAAAATGAGAGAGGTTTGCACTATGCTAAGAAAGGGAGGATGGATTGCCGACTAATTATGTAGCTGGGAGGTGGGTTCTTTATATTTGGTGATTTTGAGATTTACATGGAGTATGGGCTGGCTTCTCAAGATTAGAACACGTTGAAAGATCTTTTTTTTTTTTGTTTTTTTTTTTTCACTGAATGTGGAAAGACCTTTGAAAACAGATTACTATCACCAACTATGTATTAATATATGTATATGTACATGGTTGCAACTTATATTAACTAATCGGTTCACATATAAATGCACACTTCATAATGCTGACACAATCATAAATCAAGTAGTACAATAACAAAACATAGAATTAAATATATGCATGTGTACATACCACTGATGCCTTTAACACACCATATTTTCTCTAGTTCGAATAATTCCGCTTTTCACTGCACAATGTAATTCAATTTTCTTTAGCTCATAAAATAAATTCCAATGCTAATGATTAAGTCTAAGTAGAAAAATTTTGGGGTATCACAAAAAAAATCCCCATGGGCTAAGGACACTTTGAAATCTTGTTTCAGTTCATGGATTACATCACAAAACAGGAGCTTTTCGTTCTTCCTTCTCATAAACCTAAATATAAGGTAAGGTTTCCAAGAAAATATGAGAACATGACATATGGATGAAAAGACAAGCTTTGAATAGGATTTAGTAAGTTTTAATATGCTCTAACTTGTAAGGCCCGACCAATAGGATTGTGAAGAGGGGAGAACAAATCGCCAGACATGATCAATTTGGCGTTTTTGAGACCGCCTGTCTGACTCCACGCCACAATCGTTTTCTGATGGTTTGAGACCGAATTGAATCGTTTGAAACGGTTGTTAGGAAATTTTATTTCTTATTATTTATTGTAGGCAACGTATTAATTGACAATTATATTATCATTATTTAAATTGATTGGACGAATTAAGTGGTCAATTTAGGAAAGTCCAATAAGTTTTCTAACTGGTATGGATAAAATTGGTGGATACTAAATATTTACCTAATTAAGTATAATAGGTGCCTAATGACACAATTAATACGTCAAATCATACGGTGGGTTTTCACTCTTCTCTATCAAGAGAGCAAGCACGCATCAGCAATCTAAAAATTTGACTGAGGTTACACTAATAGAGACAAATATTTATTCTAACCTATTTTCTTAGTAATTTGGTGTGATGATTCTTGGTACGTGGGTTTAAGGATTAAGGCTAACAACGGTTTGATATGATTTGTGAAATTTGTAGACACCGTATAAGGCCATTTAACTATATATAATACATATAGCTAATCAATTTTTGTAAGGTATATATAATATATATTATATATTTCACATATAAAAAAAATCCTATTGATTTTTTTTTTCCAAGTTTTCCATGTTTAATGTTTAAATAACTTAAATGGATCACAAAAAATATAATGTTTTAAAATATTATTGTTGTTTTCTTTTAATATAAGGATCACAAAATTCCTTCTATTTGGTTAACTAAAAACTAATAAATCTAGAAAAAAATATGAACTTTTTTGTTTTGTTGTTCTCTTTTAAATATTTTAATGTTTTAAAATATTTTCATATTTTTTTTTAAAAAATGTTGATTTCTATTTAATTAACAAGAATGGTAGTTTGAACATTACATGTCCCAAAAATCAGCTTCAAGGTATTAAGAATTTTTTTTTTAAAATGTCGAAGTACCGTTTTAACATTATTAAAAATATAAGATATTAAGAACATGTTCGTTATAACAAAGAGTACCATTTTACGAAATAATGTTGAGGAAGAAGAGAGAAATCATTCTCATTCATTCACTGAATAATACTCGAGAGTACAACGCACACATATAGCAGAGTTAGATTCCTTTCCTAATAGAATTCTCTGCTTACACAAATCGATGTAACTGATTTGTACACCTCAGCAAAACAAACTTATTCTAGAACAGTCTATTTGTCATAACAGAACGAAGGAAAAACAAATAAAATAAACTGGAAAATAAAGATGTGCTGAAAAATATTGTAAAACTCCCCGTCAAGATGGAGAATACAGATCATGGTTCCCATCTTGCCAAGTAGAGTATGAAACTGTGTTGGATGAAGTGCCTTAGTGAGAATATCCGTCAACTGATTCACAGTAGATACATGCATAGTCTTCACAAGTCCGGCTTGAACTTTCTCACAGATGATATGGCAATCAATCTCTATATGTTTGGTACGTTCATGATAAACAGGATTGGCAGCAATATGAAGAGCGGCTTGATTATCACAAAAGAGAAGTGCCGGTCCAGTGTTAGAAATGTGAAAGTCCTTTAGCAAAGCAAGCAACCACATAATTTCACAAGTAGTGTTTGCCATAGATCTATATTTTGCCTTAGTCGAAGATCTGGATACAATATGCTGTTTCTCTGATTTCCAAGATATAAGAGATGAGCCCAAAAATACACAAAAACCAGAAATTGACCGTCGTGTGTCGGGACAAGTTTCCCAATCAGAGTCGGAAAAAGCCTTTAACTGAATAGTCGAATTGGAAGGGAAAAATAGACCTTGAGCTGGGGTTCTTTTGATGTATTGTAAAACCCGAAGAGCTGCTTGCATATGAGAAACACAAGGAGCAGCCAAGAATTGGCTTAATCTATTCACCGAATAACTCAAATCAGGTCTAGTAATGGTGAGATATAGTAGCTTACCAATGAGGCATCTGTAGGTGGAAGGGTCATCTACCAAATCACCATCCTCTTGTGAAAGTTGAGATTTGGTTCCATTGGGACAGATGCTGGTTTACAGCCTGAGTATCCTATTTAAGAAAGCAATTCCAATGCATATTTCCGTTGACAAACTGAGATTTCAGCACTAGTCCTTGCAACTTCCAGGCCCAAAAAATATTTAAGAGGTCCCAAATCTCTCATTTTGAATCGCTTATTAAGAACTTGTTTAAGTTCAGTCACGGCTGCATCATTGTTGCTAGCAATTATTATGTCGTCCACATAGACCAAAAGAGCCAAGAAAATGGAACCTTGTCTCTTGATGAACAAGGAATGATCATTAGCTGACTGAATGAAACCTGTTTCTAGGAAAACAGTTGAGAACTTACTAAACCATTGACGAGAGGCTTGTCGCAGCCCATATATTGGCTTATGCAACTTACAAACAACATTAGGAGGAAAATTCTCCCCCTTTCGGTAAGAATATCTTGGCAGAATACTCATATATACTTCCTCAGTGAGGTCACCATGGAGAAATGCGTTTGTAACATCAAGTTGAGTGAGAGTCCATTTAAAAATGGCAGCCAAAGAAAGTAAAAGTTTGACTATAACGAGTTTAGCTACAGGGGAGAAGGTGTCCAGAAAATCTATACCTTCTTGTTGCGTGTAACCTTTAGCTACGAGACGCGCTTTGTATCGTTCCACAATACCATCCTCTTGAAACTTTATTTTGTACACCCATTTGCAACCAACGGGTTGCTTTCCTGGTGGAAGGGAAACAAGTGACCAAGTACCATTGCCTTCCAAAGCCTACAATTCAACATTCATTGCATCTTGCCATTCCTGAAACTGAACAGCCTGTGAAAAGGTTTGAGGTTCGGTTTGTGTACTAATGGCTAGGGAGAAGATGCGATGAGATTGTGAGAGTTTATGGTAACTTAAAAAGGAAGAGATGGGATGGAAGGAAGTTGAGGGAGATGAACCAGGAAAATTAGGAAGTGCGTTGGTGGCCAAATGGCAGTGGTAGTCCTTGAGATATGCTGGTCGTTTTGTTGTGCGAAGTGGACGAGAAATGGGCTCTAAAGCTTGGTTTTGATCAACATCATGAGCGAGAGTATTGGTAGGAGGCTCGGATGATGGGGAAATAACCTGAGGAGGAAGTTGATGTTGAGACTCAATGGGACATGGTATGACACGGGCAACGAATAAGTCAAGATGAAAACTATCTAGCTGTGATTGAACAAAAGGAAATATAGACTCATGAAAAACTACATTCCTTGTGATATATATCTTATGACTTTCTAAATTAAGTAGTTTGTACCCTTATTAACCAAAAGGATAGCCAATATAAACAGAGGCTCGAGCTCGAGGAGCAAATTTTGTGCGTTGGCTAAGGAGAGTTGATCCATAACACAGACACCCAAAAGAACGGAGATGAGAATATGTTGGTTTCTTGTTATTTAACAACTTAAAAGGGCTTTTGTTTGATAAGGTGAGGGCGTCCTATTAATCAAATAGACAGCAATTAAAACACACTCATCCCAATAGCAAAGTGGAATATGCGACTGGAAAAGGAGTGCTTGTGCCACATTAAGTATATGTTGGTGCTTTCTCTCAACTACGGAATTCTGCTCATGAGTTTCAACACAAGAATGATAAGGGAGAATCCCTTTAGAACGGAAAAAGTCATCAAATGAGAGCTCAGGTGCATTGTCAGATCGAACAGATTTAATGGTAGTGTTAAATTGCGTTAAAATAAAACTGTAAAATTATAGAAAAATGGTTATAACATTTGATTTTGAAACCAAAAGATAGACCCATGTGGCTCTAGTACAATCATCAACAATAGTGAGGAAGTATTTATGACCAGCTCGTGTATTAACATGAAAAGGACCTCATATATTAATATGCACTAGATCAAAAGGTCGTGAAGACATATGATTGTTTGAAATGAATGGAAGTCGTTTATGCTTAGCCAAATGACAAATTCGACAATGTGAAGATAATGTAGACAAGAGATTAGAAATTTTTAATTCATTATGGAGCAACCGAAGTTTTATAGCAGAGAGATGTCTCAATCTATAATGCCAAATATCACTTTTGCTCGTTACAGAGGCTGAAGAAAACGAATTATAATAAATAACTCCTAAATCTAGAAAATATAGATTTCTTTATCTTCTACCCCTCCTAATCATCAAGCCCTGAGTGAGGTTCTGGATACCACACGAATTGGAAAGAAAATTAACACTACAGTTATGGCTGAGTGTGAGTGCACTGACACTGAGTAGATTAAAGGCAAACAATGGAACAAAGAGCACATCATGTAATATCAAGGATTTGGACAATTTCACAGAGCCTATGCACTCGATTCTTACGGCGTGACTGTTGGACAACGTGACAGTGGTATTTTGGATAGGAATTGAATGAGAAAACACAGAAAAATCACAGCAAACATGATGGCTTGCACCAGTATCTATAACCCATGTGCCAGACGGAATGGAAAGAGATGAAAGGGAAGAAATGGAAAGAGAGTTACCATAGATTTGAGAAACAGAGGGATTAGAGACCGAAGGATCTTTAGCTGTTTGTGTGTCAGGAGTGGCGATCACACGATGATGAAGTTGCAAACTCAGGTAGGCAATCAGTTGCTGGAATTGATTGGTGCTCAGCAGACCATTCGGTAGAGGCGAGCTCATCGCCGTTGTAGCTGAAGGTGAGATCTGAGGTCGGTCATGAAAAACCCTATGTTGAGATGAGCTGGATTGAAGAGAGCCCATTGAAGGTGATTGGGTCGTTTGTGTAAAATGGGCCTTGAACTTGTGCTTGAATCCAGGAGGATACCCATGTAATCTGTAGCATTTATCCACGGTATGTCCAGCCAGCCCACAATGCGTACAAACAGGTCGATCTCTTCTGGGTTTGCTTGCTGAAGACGCAACCACCCCAGGGAGGGCCGACGGCGAAGCAGCAGCGAGGGGACCCGGTGATGAGGCCTTAAATGCCAAGGGATTGGCCGGACCAGTAGATCCAGTACCGATTGTACGTTGTCTCTCCTCCTGAACAATAAGATTGAAAACTTTCGAAATGGAAGGCAGAGGATCGTTCGGCAAAATCTATCCTCTGATTGTTCCATAAGACTCATTCAAACCCATTAGAAATTGCATGACATATTCTTGTTGGTTATAGTCAAGCCAACCTTTCATACCTCCACAGCGGCAGACCGGAATAGGCTGGTAATGCTTGAGTTCATCCCACAGAATCTTCAAGCGTGTATAGTAGGTATTGATGTTTAGAGAGGCTTGACACAACCCTTGTAGTTGCTGCTTAATTTGAAAAATACGTGGCGTGTTGCTTTGATGAAATCTCTCATGTAAATCTGTCCAAACAGCTTGAGCAGTGTCCAAATACAGAAGACTATCTGCAATCTCCTTCGAAACAGAGTTGAGTAGCCATGAAATCACCATACTGTTGCAATAGGACTAGATCCCAGCAAGAGGTGCTTCAACCGATGGTTTCAGAATAGATCCATCAACGAAACCGAGCTTGTGTTTGGCATTGAGGGCCATGAACATGGCTCTGCTCCAAGTGTTGTAATTAGGACCAGTGAGAGGATGAGATACCAAGATGAGACCAGGATGATCTCCACTATGGAGAAAATATGGACTGTTCGCTCCGTCCATAAAGGTCGGATCCTGCTGATCCACGGTGCTAGATGAGGAAGGTAGAGTCAAAGCCTGGAAACGATTGGCGTTGTTTTGTTGACCTCCACAAGCCATACTCAGAGACTAAATAGAGCAGGGAGAGCAAATCGCTCTGATACCATTTTACGAAATAATGTTGAGGAAGAAGAGAGAAATCATTCTCATTCATTCACTGAATAATACTCGAGAGTACAACGTACATATAGAGCAGAGTTAGATTCCTTTCCTAACAGAATTCTCTGCTTACACAAATCGATGTAACCAAATTGTACACCTCAGCAAAAAAAACGTATTCTAGAACAATCTATTTGTTATAACAGAACGAAGGAAAAACAAATAAAATAAACTGGAAAATAAAGATGTGCTGGAAAATATTGTAAAATACCAAAATGATTTTATCACATTTTAGTTTATGCAAACTTCTAGCCTTCCACCTTAAAAAAAAAAAAAAAGGTTTACGTGGACTTCACCTCCTAAACACAATAGAAAAAAGCTTCATCGCTCGCAAATGAGTAAGTCAAAAGTCTTCTTGAGTCCATTTCCTTTGTCGTCATCTTCTTGGGTTCATTTGCCCTAGTTGCGGCCGTGTGTGCTTCGGACGTGCTCTTCAGAGATCAACCATGGTTACCGATCATGTCCAAAACTTCGTCACGCGCGAAGTGACGTTGCTGTATGTATGTATGTATGTGTGTGTACATATAATTAAATATAGTTTTGCGAGCGAAAGATAACTACAATGCTTTTTTTTTTTCTTTCTTTTCTTTTCTATACGTTGTTTTCATCATAATCCAAATTAATCTAATTTTGAGTGACAGAGCATGCCTTTGTATAAGATTGATGCCGGCTTAAATGCTAATTAGTTTGATTGATTCTGTCTACAACTCAACGTTATAACAATTATTACGTAGGACCTAGGATGTGTGTATGGAGTTATACCAAACAAATTAAGAAAAGAAAAAAGAAAATATTGTGTATTTCGACTTCTGAGGTATATTTCACGTTGAATTCCATTTGACTTTTTAACATTCCAGAATATACTATACACAAAATTGGGTGTGCGTGGAATGAATATTCTTCCATGGCCATTCATTTCACCGATTCGAGTTTAAAATTTGAGTTTTGGTATAAGTAAAAACTCTCAGAAATAATTATATTTAACTTTTTTACTACTGTAAAAAATTTTCACATAAAGTAGAATCATCAACGCATCAAGAAGTCACTTTTTACGTCTCTCTGCTTGGAATTTTAATTAGTCCTATATTTGTGGCCTCTGGGCTTTTTTTATTGTTCTACTATAAGAAGCGTTTCAGACTAGTGTAGGGATTAAACAATCTTTATTCGAAACATTCTGAAATTCTCATGGATTTCCGCATTCTCTTCCTTCTTCTGCCTTTGTTATTTCAAGCTCCTTTTTCTTCATCTACAAATACCCTATTACCAGGCTCATCCCTATCTGTTAAAAGTGCAACAAGCGATGTTCTGGTTTCGCCAAACGGCGTTTTCTCGGCAGGCTTTAAAGCCGTCGGAGAAAACGCTTTCTGCTTTGCTATATGGTTTGCAATATCCTCTGATCCTACCATAGTTTGGATGGCGAACCGAGACCAACCAGTCAACGGAAGAGGTTCAAAGCTTTCGCTGACTAAAAATGGCAACCTCGTACTTCTCGACGCAGGAAGAGTTACCCTTTGGAGCACAGGAACGAGAAATATTTCCGCCGTGAAACTGCAGCTCGAAGACACCGGAAACCTCGTCCTCCGTACCTCAGAAGGGGGTCAAAGTTTCACCCTCTGGGAAAGCTTTAAATCTCCCACGGATACACTTCTTCCTCAACAAAAGCTAACCATGGATACTGATGTTGTCTCGTCAAAAAGCCAGACCAACTATTCCTCTGGCTATTACAAACTCTATTGGGACGATGACAACGTCCTCCACCTGCTTTGTCATGGTCCGGATCGGCAATTATCAAGTGTGTACTGGCCTTATCCTTGGCTAAAGTATTTTGAAAATGGGAGATCAACTTACAACAACAGCAAAACTGCGGTCCTAAACTCGTTCGGAGTCTTCTCATCATCAGACGATCTCTTTGTCTTGGCCTCCGATTACGGTGAGAAACTTCACCGAAGATTAACCCTGGACCCGGACGGAAATCTTCGCCTATACAGTTTTGACATGAAGAAAAGTACGTGGGTTGTTACCTGGCAAGCCTTCCCCAAACCATGCGATATTCATGGTACATGTGGGCCAAATAGTTTTTGCACTTACCACCACAGTTTCGGTCAGAGATGCTCTTGCATACACGGATTTAAGATGGCTAATCATAGAGATTGGTTCTACGGTTGTGAACCGGAGGTAAAATGGAACAATAGTCGGGAGATTGACGGCTTTTTTCGCGTTGCCAATGCCGAGTTCTATGGCTACGACAGAGGCTTCTTTCAGAATCAGACGTTAAAGGGTTGTGAAGAAGTTTGCTTAAATTTGACAGAATGCAAAGGCTTCCAATTCAAGTTTGAAGACTCTGTTTATAAGTGTTATCCCAAGACTCAACTGCTCAACGGACAGCGCGCATCAAATTTCAATGGAGACGTCTACATAAGAGTTCCTAAAGCTAATCTTTCGTTTTATGAGAAGCCCGGCAAAGAAATAGAATTGGATTGCCCTTCTAAATCGGTGATATTAACGACAGCGTATAAAAAGCCCCACGAAAATGCGACCTTAATGGTTTTGGTTTGGGTTTCCGTTGGGCTTGCTGGGATGGAGTTTGTTTGTGTCGCGGTAGTGTTATGTTTCTTGTATTTGACAAGAAATGGAAAGGACGAAAAGGCCCAAGGGTACATGCTTGCTGCAACTAGATTTCAGGAATTCACATACGCCGATCTGCGCAAAGCGACTCGGGGATTCTGCGAAGAAATTGGAAACGGAGGGGGAGGTACTGTTTTCAAAGGCATGTTGTCGGATGGTCGAGTTGCGGCGATCAAGCGGATGAGAGAAGCCCATCAAGGCGAAGCTGAGTTTTTAGCAGAATTAAGCATCATAGGAAGACTAAACCACATGAACTTGATTGAGATGTGGGGATATTGTGCTGAGGGAAAGCACAGGCTTTTGGTGTACGAGTACATGGAACATGGATCTTTAGCTGACAACCTTAGTGCCGATCATGCACTTGATTGGGAAAAGAGGTTTGCCATTGCAATGGGCTCGTCAAAAGGCTTAGCTTATTTGCATGACGAATGCTTGGAGTGGGTTTTGCACTGCGACGTGAAGCCTGATAACATACTCTTAGACTCGGATTACCAAGCCAAAGTGGCTGATTTTGGGCTGTCCAAGATACAGAACAGAGGCGAGGCTCATAATTCAAGCTTCTCGAGGATTCGAGGGACGAGGGGTTACATGGCGCCTGAGTGGGTTTATAATCTTCCTATCACCTCTAAAGTGGATGTTTATAGCTATGGAATTGTGGTGTTGGAGTTGGTGACTGGAAGGAAACCGACAGGCGTACAAATCGTGATCGGCGGCGGCGGAGGGACGGCTGAGCACGGGAGGTTGGTGACATGGGTTAGGGAGAAGGTGAATGGAGCTTCTACCACGGAAGCTTGGATTGAAGAAATTGCAGATCCCATACTGGAAGGGAATTTTGACAGGAACGAGATGGAAGTTCTGGTTAAAGTGGCTTTGCAATGTGTGGAGGAAGACAAGGAAGCTAGGCCCACCATAAGGCAAGTTGTCGAGATGCTGCAGTGCCATGAAGACGTACGTGCTATCACTGACGTCTTAATAAAACCTAGTTAATGCTTTCCTTTAAATGTTGTATACATTTATTGCAAGTTCAATGTTAAGTAGGCTGGGACCATCTGTCGACCTTGTAAAATATTTGTCCATTTTTCATTTGTCATAATAAGTTGGTCGATTAAAAATAAACATACTATCACCCGGCATTGTTGTGTATATCGATATGTACGAAACAAATTTATTTAATAAGGTCAAATAATAAATATCACTTTTTCCTTTTATAAATAAGATATGAACGTCACATTATCTAGATTTTTAGAAAAAATGAGTAATGGGGTATACCATTTTCTTTTGCAATACATTTCAATTCGTATTTCTGTACAATATGTGAATTCCAATCTCGATCGCTTGCTTAGTCGCCCCAACTTCTAATAACAAATATTGCGGGGCAGCTCAAGTAATGGGGGATTACTGGCCTTTTAATGACAAGTCAATTTGTTTCCTTTTTTATTATTTCCTTTCCCCTCTCATCTCCTAGACTCCCAGTCCATTTGCATGAAAAAAAAATAAATGCTGTTAATTGAAAGGGATATGGCTACCTAATTTCCCTAGATAAAAAAACACATCCGTAAATTTTATTCATTGTTCAACCATAATAGAGTATGTTGCAAGGTGTTCAAGTAGAAAGTTGGAAAAATTCCCAGAAATATAAGCAGTTTGAAAACTAATATTAATTAAGAGCAATGCAGAAACTTTCCTTCGCAATCGCCAGAGGTATTTAGCTCAAAAAGAAGTGGAGCATGTGAGGTATGGCCTGTCCATTACCAGTTTTAGCCTTGCGATCAAAATTCTATATTGACTTGTGTTTCGTTTTAACTCTTTCGCCATCCAATATAAAAAACTAGAATTAAATCCTCTTTATTTGAGAGTGAAATAGATAAGGTACCGTTTGATTATGAGACTTGAACTCATTATTTTGATTTAACTTTCTTATAAAAAATTTGAATAAAAAAAGATCATATTAATGAGTTTTCTCACAAAATTTAAATTTAAAATCAAAATCACTAACTTCAATAAACGGGTCATAAGCCTTCAATATCAAATAAATATGACACATTGTATAATATCACTTTGAAACATAGAAGTTAAAGAAACGGGAGAATGGGAGTAGACATCAGCCGACAGGCTAGGCCTGTAGCCTGTAATAGATCCATGATCCATCGATCCTTTCGTACTACTTGCGCATCCAAATGTGCAATACACTTTATTGTTGGATTAATTTGACATTTTAGGTCCAAATGCTTAATGTCCAACACAAATCATGAGTCTGCAGACTATGGTTTTTCATATTAATTATTATGAATTGGAAAAGAAACAGTTTATTTGGAAAATTACTGGAAAAAAGAGAAGAAAAGAAAAGAATAATCGATAACTTTTAGAAAGCTTAAAAGAGAATTTGGAAAGAATTTCTTTAGAAAAGAATAATCGATAACTTTTAGAAAGCTTAAAAGAGAATTTGGAAAGAATTTCTTAGGCACGTGTTGCTGTGCGGTTATATTAAAAAAAAAAATTATGACAAATTTATTCACAAAATATCGAATATTTTATTAAATTAAGCATAATATTTTTTATTAGATTATGTAAAATGCTTATTTTCTTTATTTCACCTTAATTTTAATTGTCAGAAGTGTTATATCTTATGTTACGTCTAGTGTTTCAAATGATGTTAGAACATTGTCTAGAACACGACTTAACTAATTAAGATCCGGTTTAATTACATTCAGTTACTCGAGCAGAATAAAGTACAGAAAGTAAAATAACACACATTATGATATTACAGTTCGGTGCGCACACCTACATTTGCGGGGTCATGCACAGATAATAAACAGTTCACTATATTCCAAAAATTAAAAACACCGGATTGACTTATTCATTGAAGGACCCACTCCTAGACAATGACACCGCTGTGACGAATCTCCACAATGATTGTTTATCGTGCACCACACGTCTTCTATTCACCTGGCGAACTCCCTTCGACTGGCAGAGCTTCCTCACGAAAGCAACAAATCCCTCTCCCGAAGGACGATTTTAATAACTCACAAGGCTCACAAAAACTCACATACGTCTCTCTGAATATTTTTTTTAATAATAAGCTTTAAAATTCACAAACTTTTCCTTTGGAAATGTTCTATTAAATCCGTACACTATAAATGAGCATCCTAGAGCCGTTTATATAGAATTTATACTCCACGACAACCTTAAAAAACTTCATGAATATCCAATAATTATCTTCTCTTTAACCAATTGCTCTATCTATATATTTTCATCAATTATCCCATGTTCAACTTTTAAATAAAACTAATTCATTGTTTGATGTACTACATATTTATCCAAGATATAAACCCAAGTATTGCTTTGTACAACAAGTAGACAAAATTACACCAAATAGATTTTCCAAATCTATTTCAAAATTTCAATTCCTTCCATCCCCACTTTTGCGACACTAACTTTATTCTTTAAATATAATTCAAACTCCAAGTCTTCAACTATAAATCGGATTATGCTCCATTTATCCAAATCCGAACAAGTCTCACATCTGCAGGTCAATCAAATTTAAATGCCCAACAATATATATCTAAGACTTTCAAATACTCTAAGTTATTACTTTATCTCCTCTCCTCTCCTCATAAATAGCAATCGGATTATGCTACTAGAAATTAAATCTGAATATGCCTTTGAATTTAAATATGAATCTGCCTTGGGTTGCAAGCAAATATCTTCTTGTAGGCTATCTCCCATTCAAAATTAAAATCACCCTTTTTAATCCTTATCTCCAGATATCACAACTCAACATAATCTGTAACTTTAACTTCAAATTTAATTCGAAATCTTCTTCTATAATCTGAATTCTTCTTGAACCTATTTTTTAAAATTTTACAATATTACTAATGAATGGCCAACTAATAAAAATACCTAATGAGAAGTTCTAATTATTTTTGAGTAAGGGTTCGGCTTGTTTAGTTGAAAAGTTGAAAAAATAATTAGAGCCATATTTTAGAAAAATAATGGGACACTTTACATAAACACCACAAGTTTTAGAATTGGATTGACATATGCCAACAAACATAAACTATTGTAGAGAATGTCACACCTAAAGATACTTAAAACTCGTAAAATCCATAAAAATCACGAAACTCTCACAAAATTTAAAGATACCGAATGAAATACACAAAAATATAAGTATAATTTTACTCAGTATACAAAACTTAAATGACATCACTGTGGTATATTTTGTAATAATTTTAGTACCTATGACAAAAGTCAATTCAACCTTAAAAATCATGAAATATTGCCTAAATATCTCATAATAATGCTTAGAGAGTTGTACATAAAAAATTAATGAGAAACATTTAAAAATACCTAAGAAATTAAAAAAATTCCAAAAAAGGGACCTAGCAACTAAGTAAGCATTTTGTAAACCTTCAAAGTTGAAGTAAAAGAGATTTCACGATTTGATTAAAAGACAAAAATAGTAAATATATATTCTCGTTCATTTCACCGATTCAAGTTTTCAGTTTTAGGTTTCTACAGTAAAAAATTCTCAGAAAATGTCACATCTAACTTTTTCTGCTATAGTAAAAAGCTCTAAAAATGTCACATCTCAATTTGAATTGAAAACTCGAATCCGCGAAGTGAACGAGGCTGTAAATTTAAAAGTTCTGCTGCCGAGCGGCTGAGAGCTTGGAAGTCTTTAGTCTTGACTTTGTAAAGCAACAGGACAAGTCTCGCTAGAACTGTCTAGCCAACGAGGCACAATATGGGTACGTTTAGTTCATGGATTTAAAATTATGATTCAGAATTATTTTCAATTTACGTGTATTTTTTGTGAGAGAAAATATTATATCGAATTACGAACTATGATCCGAACTATGACACAGATTCTTACTCCAAACACACTTTGGTTCATTTCATTGGTGCCGTACTCAAGAGCTTTGACATAACCTTCTCAAATTTCTATATACGTAAATTATTATATGTCATGAACTTTCACAATTAAAACCAAAAATACCCCACCATCAGCTAATGCAAGAATATCCTTGGTGAATAAATAAATAAATAAAAACTAAGAATATCCTTGTAAATCTGTTACCAGAAACAGTTTCTACTCAGGTTTATTTTCACTCAGCATACATGTAGAACGGAGATTCTTAGTTACACTACTTTCTTTGTTCTAATTTCTTACTTCTTCGTGAACATGGTAATTTTTCTCCCTTTTAAATCACGTGCAATTTCTGTTTTCTTTTTGGCTATAGATTGCACTTTATTATGTTCGCATTAAACAGCTTTACTGTAATTAAGCGTTATAGAACCGGACCAAGGTCTACAAAAGCCATTAGACATCTTTCATTGAGAAAAAAAAAAAAAAAAGCCATCAGACATCAAGGCCTTGTAGTTTGGTAAGAAAGTTTAATTAATTATCTGACCTCTTTGGTCCGAAAAGTGACCGGACAAACATGCGTATAAAGTGGGGAAGTTAAAAAAAATAGTGTGAATTGATGACGTTGAGTTTTTTGTTTGTATTATTATTATTATTTTTTTTAATCTCTCGCTTCTTTGTTTTTTTGTTTGAAGACGTAAAGAGTTGTTTTCGAGGAACCTGCATAATTGACTAAAAAAATAGAGATTCTTATCATGTCATTGTAATTAAATTTTTATATTTAATAAATAATTATTATAAAGACATAATTATCAAAAATTATCCATATATTATTAATAATCTCCTTACATTTTTGGATCATGTACGTTCTACATGACAATTTTTGTCAATGAAATAACAAAGAATAAATTTGGCTCCGCATTATTCTAAGGCTCTACATTATTTACAAAATTATAGCATTTTTTTCACTTTTTTTTTTTTTTTTGGGGTTTGAAGCAATGGTACCAACGCTTGTAAAAATCTAATAGAAGAATTTAAATAAAAATATCAACAGCCCTTTTATTTTTATTTTCAGTTGGAAAATATTTCGCTATGTTCTCTTTAAGATACAAATTGAAAGTTTCTTTGATAAGTCTGATCTATCGATAATGTCAGTTTTTAACCGTTAAATTTAGTTAAAATCACATCAGATTAAAAAAATATGTAGAATAGACATTTTTTAATTTATAAAAATGAAGAACTATTGATATTTTTTTTTTTATTATTCTATCAGAGAAGCTCCATTAGAAATTTATTTCCACATTATTATCTATTGATGATGAGTACCATTAATTACTTTAAATTCCTTTTTATTAATGTGCAATCAATGTAAAAACATGCTTAGCAGGCACTATAAGAAACATGGTTATTAGCGATGATAAAAAGTCGTTGCAAAAAATGCAAAGTCATTGTAAATACATTTTTTACGACCACTTGTTGTCGCAAACCTGTCGCTACAATTGTTTCGTCGCAAAAATAATTTTTGCGATGACAATCAGTCGTCACAATTATTTTTACGACGACAATCGTCGCAAATAAGTTGCTGCAATTATTTCATCGGTTACATCGTTAAGATGACATGACATTGAGTATTTGTGATGATAATTTATGAATTAAGTCGTCACAAAAGATGCAAAATTAGCCGATGTGGCTTATATTTTTTGTGACCACATTTGTAGTTGCAAATAATATTTTAATTTTTTATTTATTTTTTCTCATTTTAATAATTAATGTTGTATATTACTATATATTTAAACCCAATATTAAATATAATTAATAAATAATAAAAATAGAAATAAAAATTTTTATTATAAAAAAGTAATTAATAAAATAAAATAAAAATGTAATTATAGTAGAAATATACGGGAATAAAAATTGTTACATTAATAAAAATCTAATCTCCTAAATTAACAACATCACTAGCATCACATTTGTTGCAAGTATTTTTCTACGTGTGGGTCCGAATGTGTCGTAGAAGATCTTGTCGAGCATGAGCTAGATGATGACGTATCCCCTCGATTAACCTTTTGTGGGAGTGTGCGACCCACTCCAGTCTTGTGTCCTCTGCGAGTGCCCGAAAACTGCTCCATAATATCATGCTCGTTAACTGCTCTTGCCGTGGATGATCCAGAAGTAGTAGACTGCGTCTGGATCTGCATTTCTCTTTCTCCCTCCATCTGATGCTACAAATATTATTAGAAAAATAATTAAATACATAATGCGATTTAAATAAAAAAATATAATTAAACATTACGAGTATACTTATGACGTCATCGAGGTGCGGCATCAGGTGCTGTAGAATGAAATATATTTAGTGATCATATAATACTAATGTAATATGTCTTTAACATTCTATTAACTATTTTATAATATTTATTTTTAATTTTTTAATTAATAATATAATACTAATTAAAATTTCCATCTAAATTTTTTTATCATCATATATATAATTCATTATTTTTAATTTCTTAATATTTCCATAAGTCGCCTATTTTTTAATCATCATGAAACAAATTTCATACAAATTTCAATCTAATTACCACAAATTTCAATTTCAATTCTAATTTATAATTCACAAACTAAATTCAAAATCCAAAACAAAACCACAAACCACAACCAAAATACAAAAATCAATTTATAAAGAAACCACCTTTTTTAGGAAATTTAAATTCTCAGTTATTTGCAACGACATTATTAAACAAGTCGTTGCAAAAAATGGTCGTCCTTGGTAGAATTTTCTGGAACCCTTTTTTGTGACGACATGTGTCGTCGCAAAAATAGTCGATCTGAAAAAAATTTTCTGGAACTATTTTTTACAATGACTTTTCAATATGTGGTCGCAAAAAATAAAGAAATATCTGGAACCTCTTTTTGGACACGTCACCGCCACTTGTAACAATCAGTATTTGCGACGACATGTCGTCACAAATAATGGACAAACTTGCGCCAAAATCGTTGGCGCCAGATTGGTTTTGGCGCAACCGATATTAGCGACGATATCTCATCACGAATAATATGTCAAATGTTAGCGACGATATGTCCTCGCTAATACTGAAATTTGTGCAACGACATGTCGTCGCAAATAGTGAATGCAATGACAAGTTGTTCAAAAATTTTGTTTTCTTTTTAGCGACGATATATCGTCGCTAATACTTTGATATTAGCAATAATAAATGTTGTCGTTAATAACCATTTTTGTTGTAGTGAGGCAGGTGGTCTTCATGCTTACCAACCTTAGGTGCACATCAATTAATGTTAAGAAGACGGAAATGGAAAGAAAGAAAACGGAAAACAAAATAAACCCAAAACATCAAGAATCGTTATTTGTCCCAAAAAAAAAAAAAAAAAAAAAAAAAAAAAAAA
>NW_010363043.1:96548-103253 GCF_000414095.1 Morus notabilis
CAACAAGAAACGTTATTTTGCCCAAAAAAAAAAAAAAAAAAAAAAAAAATCAGGAATCGTTTTCATGGGATAAAAGCATCTCAACAACTTGTCTCATGGTGGGCCTTGCATCCCTGTCTTCCTCTACGCATTTTAGAGCCACTTGAACGAGTATTTCAACCTCTCTAATATTATATTGGCCCTCCATTGAGGGGTCTATGATCTCTTCTATCCACGCTTCCGTGGACAATGCGCCACCAACCATTTTTTCTCTCACCCACGTCACCAGCATTTTCGGTCGTGCTTGATCTCCATCAATATCTTCACTATCATGAACTCCTCTCATTGGATTATTTCCCGTCAAGATCTCCAACACAACAATCCCATAACTATAAACATCCACTTTGGAGGTGATTGGAAGATTGTAAACCCACTCAGGAGCCATGTAGCCTCTGGTGCCTCTTATCCTTGAGAAGCTTGAGTACTTGCCAAGCTCACCTCTATTTAGTAGCTTTGAGAGGCCAAAATCCGCCACCTTTGGTTGATAATTAGAGCCCAGGAGAATGTTCTGAGGCTTTATATCACAATGCAAAATCCACTCTAAGCACTCGTCGTGCAAATAAGCGAGGCCTTTTGCGGTGCCTAAAGCGATTTCGAACCTCTTTTTCCAATCTAATACATTGGAAGCCAAATTTTCAGCCAAGGACCCATGTTCCATATATTCGTAGACCAGAATCCTGTGCTTTCCCTCCGCGCAATATCCCCACATCTCTATTAAGTTCATGTGATTTAGTCTTCCAATGGTACTAACTTCTGCGAGAAATTCGACTTCTCCTTGGCTAGTATCTTTCAGTTTCTTGACAGCCGCAACTCTATTATCGGATAATACTGCTTTGTAGACAATTCCTCCGGCACCTCTTCCTATCTCTTCGCTGAAACCTCTTGTTGCCTTCTTCAATTCTGCGTAAGAAAACTTTCTAAAGCCAGTTGCGGCAAGCATATAACCTTGCATATTACCCGCTCCTGATTTTTCATGGCTGCGAATCACAAAAAACCAAACCATAAAGATAACGATGACCTCAAGTCCTCCAACTCCAGAAGCGAAGCATAGCAAGAACTTGAGGAGCCCGCTTACACGTGTTTTCGTATACTTTCGGTCAAGTTGTACAGTGTCATTGCTAGACGATGAGCAATCTAAATTCAAGTTGTCATTTGTAGTCATATTGGATAGAGAAGATAAGATGGTTTTGGGCAGTTTCAAGTAAATGTCACCATCAAAACCTGGCGTGTGATATCCATTTCGCAGTTGCATCTTGGCGTAACAATTGTAGCGACCACCGCCATTGTCATATTTGTAGTGAAAGCCTACGCATGAATCGCACAATTCTAAGCATACAGCCTTGCAACGTTCTAAGGTATAATCCCCATATAGCTTATAATCATACCCATAGTATTCAACATTTGGAAGGTAAGCGAAGCCGGCAAACTCAGTTGTGCTATTGGGGCAGGAGAGCTTGAAATCGGGCTCGCAACCTTGAGTCCAGTCATTGGGGTTTATCATCTTATAACCAGGAATGCAAGAGCATTTCCTACCAAATTCAGGAACATATGTACACAAGCTATTAGCCCCGCAAATGCCATGAATCTTGCATGGTTGCAAAACGGCTTCCCACGTGACAATCCACTTCGCTCCTGACAGCTTTCGACTGTATAATCGAAGGTCACCGTCGGGCTCAACCGTCAGTCTTCGTTGGACTCGAGTACCATAATCGGACGCCAGAGCTCTGAAAGTGTCTGACGCGCTAAAGTTGCCTAATGAATCAAGCTTGGCGATTCTACTGTCGTTGAAGATGGACCTTCCGGCTTGCGAAGGGAGAAGCCAAGGGTCCGGCCAATAAATGCTCGATCTCTCGGGGCTCCTGTAGAGAAGGCGGAGAACGTTGTCATCGTCGAAGAAGAGCGTGTAGAAGCCAGAGGAGTAGCTGGTCTGGCTTCTTGACGACACAAGCTTCGTGTCTTTTGTGAGCGATTGTCCAGGAAGAAGAGTGTCCGTTGGTGAGGCGAAGCTTTGCCATAAAACGACGTCGTCTAGAGAGCTCAGGACGAGGTTTCCGTTGTCTTGGAGCTGTAACTGGGCTGCCGAGTTGTAAGAAGAAGCAGTACTACTGTCGCTTGACCAAACGACCGATTGACCGGCGTCTCTCAATACGAGATTACCAGATCTTCGGAACAACAGCTTTGACCGCCTTCCGTTTACCGGCTCCTCCCGGTTAGCCATCCAGACCACCGTGAGGTCGTGTCCCTGTGATGGCTCGGTGAACCATATGGCAAAGCAGTATGCATTGTGGCCAACCTGGAAAAATCCGGCGGAAAATACTCTATTTTGAGATATCAAAACATCAGCTGGGTTTTCTACCGATAGTGACGACCCTGCTTGTAAGCTAGAGGATTCCGAAGATGAGTGAGGAAAACATAAGGAAAGCAAGAAGAATGTAATGAACGAAAATGGAGTACTGCCCATTTGTTAATTATTGGAAGCAGAAAAATCATTGAAATGAGGCTTAAATTTAGGCGGTACTTCAAATTAAATGAGTGTCCCCAGCTATATACAAGCAAAGCAATGGCTAGAATTTGCATATGGAAAGTGATGTAAAAAGGCCGGCTTGACCGACGGCCGATTCTGAGGGCCAGATCGGTCACTACAAAAAATAATATTGTCTCTCATATCCCACTAGTCTTTTCTACGAAATTATTATACATGTATACATGTAACCGGAAAAGAATGCAATTACAAAAACAAATAGCCAAAATAGCCATGCATTCAACTAACGGTCTTTCTATATTTTAATGAAATACACTCCTGTACGACTAATATTGTTATCTTGATTATGCGCAGCCACGAAGAAAAAAGGTTGGTGATGACTGTTGAGGGAGAATTCTCTTGGACATGTGTCATTAAAAATAGACCATTTGCAGTATTAATACAATATCCGAAAACTAGGCTCTATGGCACGCCAAGTTGGACTTGATGTTCTTAGTACACGTCAATTTAAAATAATACAATGACCAGACTTGATGTTCACACAGTAATTGTATAATCTATTATTATTATTATTATTATTATTAGAGAGTTGATCCGGTAGAGAAGTTAAGAGGTTAAAGGGATGTTTAGTTGGAGGATTCAAATCATGATTTAAATCATAGTTTATAGTTTGTTACAGTATTTTCTCTCATAAAAAATACACGTAAATCGAAAATAATTCTAATCATATGATTCTAATCCATCAACCAAACGTCTCCTAAACTTTTTGATACCAAAAAATTTTTAGTAGTAGAAAACACACTTTTTGCTACCAAACTTTGGTAATTGAAAGTATCAAGGCTTTGGTTACCAAATTTGGTAGCAAAAACAACACAATCCGCTACCAAATATAATTTGGTAACAAATAACATGGCGGGAAATGAAATTTGGTTCCCGCCAATAACATTTTGCTACCAAAATAATATTTGATAACAAAAACATAAGATTCTGCCACCAAAAATTTGGTAGCAAAATATTACTTTTTTGCTACCAAACATGTTTTGGTAACAAAAAGTTGGCGAGAAGCAAAATTTTTTCCCGCCCGAGGTATTTGCTACTGAATTATTTTTGGTAGCAAAATATATAACATTTGCTACCAAGTGTTGGAAGCAAAATATAACTATCTGCCACCAAAATTTGGTAGCAAAAAAGCAAGTTTTTGCTACCAAAAAACATAAATTTTTACTACCAAATTTTGGTAGCAGAAAATAATAATTTACTACCAAATTCTTATTTTGGTGATAAAAAGGTCTTTTTTTTTGCTACAAAAAGTGGTGTTTGGTATCAAATCATATAAAAACATTAATATTAATATTTTGTGCTTGTATTGCTTTTTTTTTTTTCCTTTCAATTTTCTAAGAATATGTCCTATATTAAGTTTTAACAATCATCCTAATATATTTTATATAACAATTATTTGATAATTTAGTTATTTTGTGTAGGTGTAACAAGAGACATGTATACACATATGTGGTCTTATTAATTAAGTATATGTTCCACATAGAGTAGTATATAATCTCGCTATTTGATTGATTTTTAATTTTGAATAATGTATTTCAATTTCAAAACAATATTTTTTGTTATAATGTTATTAGACCAATGATTCTTAAATAATTTGACATTAAAATGTTATTTTTTTAATGTTTAATATACGTATTTCTGGTACCAAATTCATATTTAGTAGTAAAATATATGCTTTCAGCTACCAAGATAATGTTTGGTAACAAAAAACATAAGTTTTTTGTACCAAATTTTGGTAGCAGAAAACATGATTCATATTATAAATATGAAGCTTAACAAAATAAAAAGAAAGCGAGACAAAAGCCTATTTTGGTGAGACTTATTTCTACTGCATTCGAAGTAGTTTTACGTAAATAAAATGTATCGTTTAGTCCATAAATTTGAATAAAAATTTAAAAAATATATATAATATTTTGAACTTTAATTAAAACTTATGAAACATCTATTTCATTTAGTTGGCCAGATGTAAAAAAAAAAAAAAAAAAAAAAAAAAAAAAAAAAAAAAAAAAAAATTATAGCATATCATTTATAAAGTCAAAGTCTACATAAGAAGCTTCGATTGGAAGAGGACAAGGAGCCTTTATAATAAATCCACTAGTCATCAATTTCTAGCGCCACCAATCTTAATTTATTAGTCCTAATTAATCATTCATAAAATTTTGTTCGACTTCTAATTTCGTCTAAAACTCTCGTTTTTATATTTCTATTCAAGTAAGTTGCTTATATTAATACATGAATAATTTGGTATAATCCTATTTATTCTGGGGTCAGATACCCATTTGTTGTCTCGTCATAATTCTTTAACATTACTCGCCCAATATTATTTAAATCGTATAACACAAGTTTTAGTCTAAATTATTTGGTAGTTACACGAATACTATGCAAGTTAAATCTTAATCAGGGAATGATATAAGTTAGCTGAAGTTCAACTGAGAAGCCGACATATATTTTATGTTTTGACGTATTTCTTCCACACTACCCTTTATAGTTAAGCTTAAGCCAATGTTTATTCATTAGCGACACGTATCTACACTTATAAGAACGCTAAGCGTGTTTTTATTTATTTATTTATTAAATAAGCAGATTACAAAGAAGAAAAATAAAAGACAACTTGCCTACACTGAGGCAAAGATAAAATAAATTGCTAGGAATTTTGACCCACTCATCCAACTGACATAATTGATTTGTCGAAATTCATTTCGCAATGTTGTGAGTTAAAACGTTTAATTCTCGTGGAACTTAGAAGAAATTGCAAGCACAGTATAAGTGGTTGAGGTGATCTTCGGTCCTTGATAAACAAGATTGGTCTTATAAACTAATATGAATATTTATCCTATATAACAATGATTTTGATATCCAATAACAACTAGTTTGAGATAAATTAATTTGTCATTGCCCATACTTTTTTAGTCATTATTATATAGAATAGGCCTTGTTCAGCTCACCGATTCGAGTTTTCAATTCAAATTGAGATGTGACTGTTCACGGTAAAAAAAAAAAAAAAAAAAATTTGCACGTTTTAATGGAACGTGATGCAAAAACGTGGAGTAAAAATGTGGTGCAGAAACGTGGTGGAGTAGTGATAAAAAAAAATAAAAAATAAAAAAGATAATGGTGCATAACATGGTGTGTACGAAACGTGGGTGGTGATAAAAAAACTGCTATGGAATTCCTTTATATAAATGAAGAAACATGAAGAAAAAAAAAAGAAAAAAAAAAGAGACTGTGCGTGTGTGTAGGAAAAGGTGAGAGAAAGTAAAAAAAAAGGGACTTTTCTGAAGTTAGATAAAACAAATCGTGTGTGCAGGTGGGTGTGCAGGGACGTGAAAAGAAAAAAAAATCAAAAGTGTGTGTGTGCAGGAGATAAACAAGAAGGTAAATACAAGTTTTGGTCTTCTTTTGCACTAATGGTTTTAATTTTCTAGTACAGATGCATCACGTTTAAATCAAATTCTATATACGCTTTAAAGTGTAAGATTATAATTTATTCTTTGACACTCTCTACGAAGATAAATCTTATATACGCCTTATGGCGTGAGATTTCTAATACCCTTAATAAATTCTTAATGCATTCATGGTGTGTGATTTCTTGTTCTTATCACAATCCTATGATTATCACTAAGACTTAGATTTCTTTTTAGAGATCTATATAAGTTAAATGTGATTTCAAAAAAATCAAGGATTAAAAGTTTCTCAAGTTATTAGGTACGATTATTTTGAGTGCAATTCGAGTAAAAAAACTCATATGAATTACACTTTAAAGATCGGCATATGAAATTATGTGCATATGATTTATATGAAAATATTCATATAAATCGTACTGTACAAAAAAAAAAAAAACAATCACAAAAGGAAAATATTAAAAAGAAGTGGCCAAACAACTGCCACAAGCTCTTTTTCGAAGCATCAATATATATATATATATAGACACATACCAAAGTTTACGTGCTGTGATGCTTGCTGCATTTGTTGGCGGAGAAGCAACAATGTTCATATATACTATATATATATATATATATAAGAAACGGAAACGTGTAGAAATAATGCTTGCTGTGACGCTTGCTATGCATTTGTAGAAAAATTGGCTTACGCTTGCTATGCGTTTGTGACTTTATATATATATA
>NW_010363043.1:103284-120461 GCF_000414095.1 Morus notabilis
ATATATATATATATATTTAAAAGAAGAGGAAACTTGTAGAAAAAGGGAGGGTGATAGAAGTTTGAGTTTTCTTTGAAATCAAATTGTTAGCAAAATTAGGGATTTTAATTCCTCTTGAGATTAGAAGATCAGTCAAAACAAATCAAATCATAACAAATCCAATTCAAATGATAGATTTGATTTTGAATTTTGAAAATAAAAAAAATAGAGAAAAGACAATAATCTCAAAATAAATTCGGAATATTAAATACTCTAAAATTTAAAGTGCACAAATTGGGCCCCTCTATGGCCCTTTAATTCAAAAGATGAGCCCATTGTCTCATAAAACCATATGGTGATTAAATATAATGTTCAAATCCCAAATTCAAATAAAAAAAATCTCAACACCAAATTCAAAAAGGATCATTTTAACTCCTCATAAGGTCATATACCGGGGAATTATCCAAATACAACTCTCAAATCCAAACTCTAAAGTAAAATTTCAAATCGAATTTTAAAACATCTTTGAATTCCTCCTATGGTCATATATCGGGGAATTCTCCAAAATCCAAATCCAAATTTTGAACTACAATTGACTTGATTCCCTCTCGGATACGTAGGCAACCTAAAATTTAGGTGCAGTTTCAAGACCAAATTCAGTCTTAAAAAAAATCCTCATGAAGGACAAAGTCAAAACAAAACTAAATCAAACTTCAAAGTGCGTAAATTCCTCATAAGGTCATACACCGAGGAATTATCCAAATTCTCAAACCAAAACAAGAACTACGATTGACTTAATTCCCTATGGGATACGTAGGCAACCTAAAATTTAGGTGCAGTTCTAAGACCAATTTCAATCTTAAAAAAAAAAAATCCTCATAAAGGACAAAGTCAAAACAAAACTAAATCAAATTTCAAAGTGCGTAAATTACTCATAAGGTCATACACCGAGGAATTATCCAAATTCGTAAATCCAAAATTCGAACTACAAGTGGCTTGATCCCTTAACGGGGTATGTAGGCAACTCGACAAAATTCACTGAGTTCAGCTGTAATTTTAAATCAACCCAAATTTTCTAAATTCACAGAAAATAGAATTTACTGTTTTGACTGGAATAAAAAGGTATTCCCTTGTACCAAGGGATTGTAATTAAGAGGTTATTCTTATAATCTTGGATGGGTCGAACTAAAAATAATAAACTCCTATATTAATTAAATCCTAGTATAGGTGAAATTATGTTGTGTGTGAAATATTATTTTAACCTTAATAAATATTTTCACTCAACAGTGACTCTATGTGAGAACTTTTAACTGTAACAAAAAAATTAGATGATACTTTTTGTTAGAGTTTTTAACTGTAAGAAAACTGAAATTGAAAACTCAAATCGATAAAATGAACGAGGCCTAAATTCATTCCTATAACTTAGCCTTTATATATTACACGTGTATAGATGTCCTGTTACACTTTGTCATATATGTATAGCATCGGTCCTACTGAAAGATCGCAGAAAAAACCTAGAGTTTATTAGGTTAATTAATTATTTTTAAGCCACCTACAATCAGGGATAGTATGGAGATACAACAGTGGATAATATCTTTGCTTCAAAAAGTTGGGACTTTGAAAATTGGTCAGAATGCCCCCAGCGAAAATTCGGCGAAATTAACCCAGCATTTTGGCTTATGAAAGAAAAGGGAAGTCAAAATTGGAACCCTAATTGAGGTAGTTTTAGTCAGCACCTGATCAAGAAGACATGATAGTCAAGCACAAAGAATTCACATAATTACAGTACTGGGGATTTCCTTTTTTTGTTTTTTTGTTTTTTTTTGTTGGCCGTTATGGTGTACAGAGGAATATATGCTTCCAAATCGAATTTTTTATTTTTAGAAAGAATTTACACGCGGTGCCATTTTTAGAAATAGAAAATAAACTTACTAATTGTTAGTAGCTGATTAATATTTCTACCCAATTGTGAATATGCGACTTGGTTCGGCTCGCAAGAGGCAAATGGGCAGCTTCCTCCAGTTTTTGTTGGTGTTTTACTGTCATCCTATTCCAAGCATCCCCTTGTTTTAATTAACGAGAGAGTCGAATAAGGTGAAATTAGCTTTTCCAACAAAAAGAAAAAAAAATATACAATTGAAAAGTCAATTTTATTTACTATAAAAATTGAAAAAATAACTCTACAGAAGCTGAACACGTGTCTATCAGATTGGCATCTTAAAATGAGATAATAACGGGGATGTTTTAGGTAAAAAGTCAGATTTGAGTGATACTAAATTGAAAGAGCCGCCACTTAAGCGCAATAAAAAAAGAAAAAGGGGAACTCACCCGAACACACTGTCGAACACTATATATAAACGACAAATAGAGATACATTATGAACACATAAATATTGGTCATACAAAGTCAAACCTAAGACAAACAACACACATATAGTCTGAAACAGCCAGAAATTCAACAAATACTGTATTATTATAAGTACAACAAATTGCCAATAACCTACCTAATCATCTTGAAGCATCTCAACTACTTGTCTCATTGTAGGTCTTGCGCCTTTATCTTCCTCTACGCATTTCAATGCCACTTCCAATAGAATCCTCAGTTTTTCCTTATCACATTGATCACCTTCAACAGACGGGTCCATGATCTCTTCCACACACCATAACATCTCGTTACTTCCATTCACCTTCTCCTTCACCCACTTAATTAGTCCTCCGTTCTGGTTGTCCTCCGCGCCATTAGCTTCATGTAAACTTGGGCTCTTTCCAGTCAACATCTCCAACAAAACAATGCCGTAGCTGTAGACGTCCACTTTCGATGTTATGGTTTGGTTGGTGACCCACTCTGGAGCCATGTAGCCTCTTGTCCCTCTAATCCTTGAGAAACTTGCATCGCTTAGTTCTCCTCTATTTAGTAGCTTAGACAACCCGAAATCTGCTACCTTTGGCTCATAATCCGAGCCGAGGAGAATGTTTTGAGGTTTTACGTCGCAGTGAAGAACCCACTCCAAGCACTCTTCATGCAAATAAGCAAGGCCTTTCGCTGTCCCTACAGCAATTTCAAACCTCTTATTCCAATTAACTACTTTAGTAGATAAGTTTTGTTTCAGCGATCCATGTTCCAAGTACTCGTAGACCAAAAGCCTATGCTTTCCTTCGGCACAATATCCCCACATCTCAATCAAGTTCATGTGGTTTAGCCTACCAATGGTGTTGACTTCCGCTAGGAATTCAGCTTCTCCTTGGTAAGCTTCATTGAGTCGTTTGATCGCTGCTACCCGAGAATCGGATAGGACGCCTTTGTAAACAACGCCTCCTGCGCCTCTTCCAATCTCTTGAGAAAAACTCAACGTGGCTCTTTTTAGCTCAGTGAAGCTAAATCTTCTGATCCCGGTCGACGCAAAATTGTAATCGCCCATAATTGAGTTTGAGTTCTGTCGGGTTCTAATCAAACACCATATCAAAAGAACACAAATGAACTCTAATGCTCCGATTGCACTTGCAAACGATAGCATAAATCTAACCAACTCATTCACATGGCTTTTTGTGTACGTCCTGTCCAAAGTAACAGTCACTTCGCCCGAGCAATTCAATCCAAACTCTTTATCAAGGCTACTTTTGCCGGAAAAGAGGAGGTAGGTTTTGGGCAGCCTCAAATAGATATCTCCGAGAAAGCTCGGCTCGTGATGTCCATTAAGCAACAATGTCTTTGGGTAACAGTTAAGATTGGATGTAGTCTTTAATTGTAAAAATGAGAATTGGAATCCTACACAGTTACACAGTTGCAAGCATAGATCTTGACAAGCACTCAAGGTGTAGTTGGGGAAGTAACCATAATCATACCCGTAAAACTCGGTGTTGGAGAGCTTGAGGAATCTAGACTTGTTTTTCCCGCAAGAGAGAGTGAATTCTGGCTCACACCCATATAACCAATCTGTATGATTTTTCATTTTATGCCCTGGAAGGCAAGAGCACTTCCTACCAGAAGCTTGAGTGTAAGTACATAAGCTATTAGCCCCACAAACGCCATGAATCTTGCATGGATCCGAAAAGGCTTGCCATGTTACAACCCATTTATCTTCAAGATTTTTCCGACTGTACAATCTAACATTACCATCATAGTCGATCCGCAAAATTCTTTGCATCTTCACACCGTAGTCCGCGGACATAAACGTATAATCATCAGATGAACTGAAGTTTCCCAAGGAATCTAGCACAGCTGTTTTACTATTATTGTATGTTGACCTTCCTGCATCCCAGCTCAGAAGCAAAGGTGAAGGCCAATACTCACTTGAAAGCAAAATACTATCGTAGATTAATCGGAGAACATTATCGTTGTCAAAGAAAAGCTTGTAGAAGCCAGAGGAAAAGTTTGTTTGGCTTCTTGATGAGACAAGCTTTGAGTTTCTGGTGAGTGGTTGCTCCGTAAGAAGCGTGTCCGTCGGCGAATCAAAGCTCTGCCATAGAACGACGCCTTCAAGAGTGAGTAAAGCAGCGTTACCGGAGTCGTAGAGGTATAACCGGGTTCGTGACAGTGAGACGGTGCCAGTGGCCCAAACGGTGATCGAACCAGCGTCCGTTAATATGAGATTACCAGTTTTAAGTAGGCTCAACTTTGAGCGTTTTCCGTTTACTGGTTGATTTCGATTTGCCATCCAAACTAGGGTGCGGTTTGAATCGTTGAACCATATAGCAAAGCAATATGCGTTTTCCCCGATGCGATGAAAACCAGCTGAGAAAATACCATTTGGTGAGGTTAAAACGTCGACGTCTGCTTTTTCAACGGAGAGGGATGATCCTTCACTTAGAGAAAGATGGGCCTTTGAAGATGAAAGTGAGGATGTAATTGCCGCAAAGAAAACGTAGAAGACAAACAAAGCGGCCATGGTTTAACTTTGGGTGAAACGGCCAAGAAAAGCTTTTTGGCAGTAAATTTATAGACCACAGTAGTGACTAAGGAGAAAGTAGATAGGATCGATAAAGAATAATCTTAAAAAGCAGTTTCCTAGGAACTTGAGGTTTCATAAGGATAGGTTGGAATTTAGCGTTGTGGAGAAAAATCAATATGCTTCTAGCTAATTTCCCCTGATCCATTACACGTGGGTATAAAGATAGTTTATTCCAACATTTATTGTATTGAAGGTTAGTTAATATTGTAATGTAGCGACAATTATTTTTGCTTGATAAATGACATCAAAATAAAGTTCCATCAATCAAAATTGATCACTGCACCGGTGTCCACTGCTGCTGAGGGGCTGAGGGCTTGGAAGTCTTTAGCCTTGACTTTATTAAGCAACAGACAAGTGTCGCTAGAACCGTTCAGCCCACGAGCCACGGCATACTCAAGAGCTTTGACGTAACCTTCTCAAGTTTCTCTATACGTTAATTTGTATAGGTCATGAACTTTCACAATTAAAAGCAAAAATAACCCACCATCAGCTAATGGAAGAAATTTCATGGCACAATATGATTGGATGAGGAACAAAAACAATTATAAAGGACAAGTGACTGAAAGGATTAGTGGACGTTTGGTTTATAGATTTAAAATTATGATTCAGAACTATTCTCAATTTACGTGTATTTTTTATGAGAGAAAACATTATAACGAACTACGAATTATAATTCAAATCATGATACGAATCTATCAACATATAAGAAATATAGTTTTGAGATATTTTGAGTATCTTTTTTGCGGTGAGATTTAGAATATTTCTTGTTGTAAGTAAGTAAAAAGCTTCTAGAATATTCAACGAAAAACTAAGAACACATTTTTTTTTTTGGTGAATAAAAAGAGCTAAGAATATCTTTGTAAATCTGCTACCAGAAACTCAGTTTTTGTTTATGTAACAACTCTAACTTTTGATCATCATTCTACGTTCATACTTAGCATTACTTAATCTCTACTACTTTCTAATTATAACCTCTTAAAAATTTAGGCTAATTTTTTTTTTCCATTTATAAGTCTAAATGCTGTAGCATTTAACTAGCATTCTGTTTTCAACTATTCATAAAATGCTGTAGCATTCTGTTTCATCAATCATACCTTGTGACTAGAGGTTGCTATGCATAACCTCATAGTCCCGTGATCTTTATTTGCATTACATAACCTAACCATATCCATAAATATGGTCTACTTAAAACACTTTGCAGCGTTTACCAATTGCGTGTAGATCCTATTGCCCACGTGCCCACATCTCACTGCTTCATCATTTTCTACATGCCCAGCATATAGGTTTCAGGGAGCCGGTGTCTTACCCGAACTTTCTACAACACGAACAAACGTAATGAGCTTTTGCTCATCAAGTAACAGTAGGCCATAGTAAAAGCATACAATAATGCATACTCATATATACATTCATGTCATATATCCTAAGACATTATGTACTTCTAGAACGTATATCGCTTATGTTCTTCTTCTTTCATTATGTACTTTGTTCAATTTTTGTCTTTTTTTAGTTGTTCACATTGTATTTTCACGTTCTGAACAACTTTCATAATGTGTTTTTCTCTCTTTTCTTTCTTCTTTACAGATACCGTACCCTTATATGGAACGGTTTCTGTTTTTCATTTTCTTGTCTTTTACTTCTTATGGGCCATGTCCTGTTGTACCATAGCGCGCATAACCAATGTGGAGTGGTGTAGCTAACCAATCCAGCTCAGTCACGGTTTCATTTCTTTCATAGTCTCATAATAACCTTTCCTTCGAAGGCTGGTACAAACAGGATGTTTAGTCTCTTACCGTTTATCAATTTTCTCATTGAAACGGTAACTTTAGTTAAATCTTATGAGTTTGTGCATTTTTGAATAATTCAACATGATTTCTTTATACGTCATTTTACTGTCATCTTTTCTCAGCATGACAATAATTTCAATCTTATTTTGCAATTTAATGCATTTCCATCAATTTTCTATGAAATTGTCTTTGACTTAACCTCATACTTTTCGTAGAGTAAAATTCTACTACTATTTACGGTCCATAAGTACATTCATAGCACCGTACATCTTAAAACATTCATAACATCATACATCTTGAATCATTCATAGCATTATACATTATTCACGAAACACCATTCTTATTCTAACATTCATTGAGCATGTAATATGCACAATTCTGTGCAACACAGAAGAATAAGGGCTTGTTCTTTTGAGTGAAAAACTCAAAAAAAGGCAACTCGAGTTACAACTTTATTCGAATTCATGTTCTTTTAAGTTTAAACTCGAGTTCAAACTCGAGTTTAGGACTAAAACTTGAGTTCAGGTTTCCCCTTCAACTCGAGTTCAGAAACTCGAAGTCAAATTAATGAACAATATGTTTTCTATTCTTAAAAATGCTATAACTTTTTCGTTTTAATTCTGATTGAGATGATTTTTTTTTCTATGCGTTGACAATGAAAAGATGAATAAAACCGACCCATATACCATATTAAAAATTTTCATCAGCATTGAGTTTTTATTAAAATACTGTCTAAAAATAAATTCAAGTTTTGACTCACTCAAACACAAACTCAAAAAGATTCTTATCTCAAACCATAACTCAAATGTACACAACCAAACACAAACTCAAGTTACAAGTTCAACTCAAGTTATAACTCAAATTCAACTCAAGTTAAACTCCAAAAGAACAAACCCTAAGTTCGTTCGTGTCATAGACAAAAACAAACTACTAGTACTTACATGCTTTCCTGTTATAGCATAATTCTTTACTCGCCCTGATCTTCTATCATTTACTGCTAAGTTCTGTAAATAAACACCCATTCAGAGGGTGGATTAACCTTTAGTATGCCATTTTATGTAGCATAGGCATAAAAAAATTAAATCCTTTCTTATAGAACGTATTTATCATTTTTATTAAGGATCATAAAAATTTATAATTTTTATTATAAGGACTAATTAAATCCTCATAATTCTATCTTCCATAATTGTCTTTACGAGTTCGTGAATTCATAATTAACATATCTCATGGACATCATATGTTTTAAATGACTTATCATTAATCATACGGTACTTGCCTCAATTCTGAGCTAAGCGGTTCCGGTAATACCCACTTGTCGTGTTTCACTGCGTATCTACTTGATATCCGTTCCAGGAGAAATCATAAACGCTTTGAATGATCCACTAGCATCATTGAAGCATTAGACATTCAATTCTGAACTTTAATGAATCCATTCGATTCACCTCGATCCGCGTGCAATTGGTACTATACCAGTTTTATCAAAATTGAATTTGGTCCAGCGGAGGTCACCATTGCGTTCAGCACGTTGAAACGAGTTGAGATATGATCTCGGATTATCAAACGAAAATCGATAGCCTGAGAAACAACACCTCACCGGAATACGGCGGCGGTGTACGGCGGCGTACGGCGGCGCAGGCTCTCAGAGACTTTTTCCACGGCAGACTTGGGTCCTATGACCCTTCTGAGTCCATTGGTGTGGTCCATTTCACACCATTCGGCCTGTAACGATACATATCGGGACCGGCAATGCGGTAAAATCCGGCGACTCAAATATCACATTTCCGGTCATGAAATCTTAAAATTAGTTGAGGGGTTTTCTTACCCATGATCTTATGAGTGTTTTGACACCAAACTCACAACGATCGAACGGTCTGATAGTCGGAACCAACCTACACCATCACAACGGCGGTGGCGAGCTCTGTTTTCCTGCCAGACGGTGACGGTGATGGCTGAATCTAGTTGGGACCAACTCGTCTATTAACTCTGAATCTAATGGTAGGCGTTGTGACACCCACGGCGTCCTGGAGGGAGAAAAACGACGGCGGCAGTGGCGATTCCGACCACCACGGAAGGTGGTGCTCCGGCCATAATTGAGCTATGAAAATGAGTGGGTTTTCTTCGTCTCGCTGCACTGAGTCCAACTGAAATCACCTCAATCGGTGGTTGGACGAAGGAAATATTGCGATCAAAAGTTTCGGTTGTTTTCAAAACTTCGGCCGGCGATTACACCTTATTTTGGCGGAGTTTGGGGTCATGCGACCTGTCAAAATGCTCAGCTCGTCGAAAGCTTTCCATTGACACTGGCTGTGTCGAAAACGGAGGTCTGAATCTCAAATTGAGATTTTGGCCATGGACGGTTTTATTTTGAGAGAGAACGTGCGAGAAGAAGAGAAACAAACGCGTGAGAGGAGACAGAAAGTGAAACCTTAAAACTTATCTTAAAAGTTTCCTCCAAACAGATATAATTTACTCTAGTTGAAGATTATTTACTTCACCGACACAAAATTTAATTCTCCGACGAGTTCTCTTTTATTATTTACTTATAGTCTAATCTTAATCTTTGAATAATTCAATATCGTTTTATATTCTTAATTGTATATTAAATTAGACTATTTCAAGTCTTAAAACTATTTTTAAGCTCAATAGTCAAAACTTGACTCTTTTTATATTTTGTCTTCTCTCTTTCATAACCATATCTCATAACTAATATCAAAACTTCACATTATAAACCATGTACTAATATTTTCTTATGAATCTATCGATGTAATTATGAAAAATCCATAATTAATTCTACTTATTAATTATTAGATTTTCCCGGATATTACAGTTTAGGTCTATTTTCACTCAGCATATATGTGAAACGGAGATTCTTAGTTACACTACTTTTTTTTGGTTCTAATTTCTTACTTCTTCGTCAACATGGTAAATTTTCTCCCTTTTAGATCACGTGCAATTTATGTTTTCTTTTTGGCTATAGATTGCACTTTATTCTTTTCGCATTAAACAGCTTCACTGTAATTAAGCACTATAGAACCGGACCAAGGTTTACAAAAGCCATTAGACATCTTTCATTGAAAAAAAAAAAAAAAAAAGCCATCAGACATCAAGGCCTTGTAGCTTGGTAAGAAAGTCTAATTAATCATCTGACCTCTTTGGTCCGAAAAGTGACCGGACAAACATGCGTATAAAGTGGGGAAGTTAAATAGAATTGTGTGAATTGATGACGTTGAGTTTTTTGTTTCTATTATTTTATTTTATTTTTTTAATCTCTCACTTCTTTGTTTTTTTTGTTCTAAGACGTAAAAGAGTTGTTTTCCAGGAACCTGCGTAATCGACTAAAAACCTTATAATAATTGATTCTTATGTCACGTAATTAAATTTTTTATATTTAATAAGTAATCGATAACAACATAATAATTATTAAAAACTCATTTATATATATTATATATTCTGTTTTTTATATATTTTTACTTAATTCTCTTACATTTTTAGATCATGTATGTTCTATATGACAATTTTTGTCAATCAATGTATATAATAACACGAGGCTTCATTCTTAATGAATGAAGATCTAGATCGTTAGTTATAAGATTGATAATTTAGATTACGACACGATAACACGATTCGAAATGACTTTAAAATTGGAAGCGGAGAAGAAATGACTATGGAGAGGATATACAAGATGAACAAATTAGTGCCTATGTATGACTTTTACGAGTTAAGCAGCTTGCATCTGGCATCAATACAAAAAGCTTCTAGGCATAAAAGTAAACGCAGCCTGCTGTCTATCTATATTTGAGAAACAAAACTTAAGACATTTTTTTAACATGTACACACACACATATAGATATATGTGTGTGTGTGTGTGAAAGAGACAGTGCATGGATTGGTGAAGCAAGTTGAATCGTTTTTAATTAATGGAAATCTTATGAGAGATTTGAAGTCATATTCCTTGGCTCTCTTGTCATCGGGAAATGCAGGTCCCGTTCATTTTACTGGTTCGAGTTTAAAATTCGAGTTTTATTATAATAAAAAGCTATCAGAAACAGTCATATCTAACTTTTTTACTACAGTAAAAAGTTCTCAGATAAAGTCACATATCAACTCGAATTAAAAACTCAAATCAGCGAACTAAACGGACTCACAATTTTTGATCTCATCCTTTCATCACGTTCGTCAAAAGCAGTCCTAATAAAATCACATAATTTTATAATTATTTTATTTTGGGTAGAAATCGAAAAAGGGCTGTGTGCTATTTAAATTCACCAATATGTCTTATTGAAATAAACATTATTTGTAGTTTTATTCTGGATGCAGACGATCATAAGCATGAACAACCTATATAGCATATATTTAACATTTTTTTGGTCGAATATATAGCATAGACATATTAGCATAAAGAAGGTGCCACGCAAGTTATGAACAAAACCCATTCAAAAGCTAGCAGACGGCAGTAATACAATAATTAGAATTAAATATAAAAAGTCTTTTTTGCACTTCATAATCATGAATTGTTCCAGGTAGTACTTGAGACAATCTCAAATTCAACGGCCAATATTATATGTTGAGTTCCTTTAGACAGTCCAACCGGCACAAATGTCTTTCTATTTTTCGCCCTCTATTTGACGTTAATTAGCATTCTGATCCTCTCAATATGACAGTGTAAAAAAAAATTTATAAAAAATAATGTATAATTATTTTACTGAATGCGTGTGACCATAAGTTCAGTCACAGATTTACTGCTTGAATTCTTTCTTTAAAATCTTTTACCTTAATTCGTCGCTCTCGCTCCTATAAGAAATATAGAATGATGTTTATCAAGGGGCCAAAAGAAAAAGTCGGGACATTTTAATAATTATCGATGAAAATACATTATTTGACAATTTACTTCATGACCTTGTCATTAAAGTTTCAAAGGTGGGTAAAAGTCATTTTCAAAAATGTCACAATATTTTTTAGATAACTCATGATGATGATAGCATTTAATATCTTAAGTCACATAGCTATATTAATTAATCCCTAACTAACCTCTATATTTTTCTAATAAAATTAGTCTTCTTAAGTGAACATATATTGTCCCGTAAATAGTCTTTACAGGAGAATATTATGGTCTCGTTCGCTTCGTGAATACGAGTTTTTAATTCGAGTTAAGGTGTGACATTTTATGAGAGCTTTTAACCATATCAAAAAAAGTTAGATGTGACATTTTTTAAAAATTTTTAACTGTAGAAACCTAGAACTGAAAACTCAAATTGGTGAAATGAACGATGCCTATATTATTTGTGAACCTAGTATATATGCATACAAATCTGCGGTGTTACAGGTTTAATTTGCTCTTTTTATATATAGAATATGTATATGTAAATATGTACACAGATTCATGTTTTATCATAAATTTCCAATTTAGTTCTTTATCTTCCTTCTTAACTGGGGCATTAATTTCCTTGACAAACAAAATAATAAAACTGGAACTGCTATTTTTTTTTTCGTCCATGCAAATTAAGACCTCCTTAAGTACGGATCAACAAGGAGAATGTTCCTTCAATTTTTCTGAGAGGCGTTGATATTGTTTTTTTTTTTTTTTTTTCAAGCAAGGAGATTTCTTTGATTTCCTTGGACGTATTGTTGTTTGGTTTTCTCTACAAAACAAAACAAATGATTGTTTATTAAATTTGTTTTTTTTTTTTAATCATTTCATCTTAAGATAAACGTCCAACTGATGATCTTTCATGATTTCATCTCATCATATATATAATCATACCGGTGATATAATTGTGATTTTTGCTGGCAAATAGTCTATAGATATATATTAATGTTGGGAAATTTTAAATCTTATGGGAAGAATCGCACTGATATTCCTATGCTATAGTCGAGCGAACTCTCCTTGGCAAGTCATATTACTTTATCGTAGGGGCTATGTATTCAAATATTGCAACAGCAGTCAATATGTATTGTGTTGGACAGGAATTCCAACGATATTGTTAATCTCTCTTACTCATATAAATGATAAATGTTCATATGCTTGTTGCTGTGTAATAGGGTCAATTAGATCTACACATATTACAAATTAAACAAAGAAAATCTGAGACATACAGAACAGCTTTCTCGAAAAATCAAAGTAAAAATTGAAAGAGAGAGAGAGAGAAGAAGAAGAATAATGGTATGCATATATCTGTATATATCCCAGTGTAGATTAAAGCATGCATGGGATTAATTAATATGTGTTTAGACGTCCAATATGACGTATCAAAAATTATAAGCCATAATTTCTAGCTAGTGATAGCGCCTTAACCACTTGGCTCATTGAAGGTCTTTCGTCTTTATCTTCCCTTACACATTCCAGAGCCGCTCTCAAAAGATTTTCCATCTTTTCCACATCATAATCACCTTCCATCGACGGATCCATGATCTTTTCCACCCACGACGCCGTTTCACTACTTCCATCAATTACCATCTCCTTCACCCACTTAACCACTCCTCTATGCTCCTTCTCCTCTGAACTATTACTATCTGTAGGACTCTTCCCAGTCAATATCTCCAACAACACAACTCCATAGCTGTAAACGTCTACTTTGGATGTTATGGATTGATTGGTAACCCACTCTGGAGCCATGTAACCTCTCGTTCCTCGAATCCTCGAAAAGCTCGGTTTGTTAAGCTCTCCTCTTTTTAGTAGCTTAGACAATCCGAAATCCGCTACTTTTGGTTGATAATTAGAGGTTAGGAGTATGTTCTGGGGCTTCACGTCGCAGTGTAAAATCCACTCCAAGCACTCTTCATGCAAATAAGCAAGGCCTTTTGCGGTCCCTACAGCAATTTCAAACCTTTTTTTCCAATCAAGCACATTTCTTGATAAATTCTCTTTGAGGGATCCATATTCCAAGTATTCATATACCAAAAGCCTGTGGTTTCCTTCTGCACAATATCCCCACATCTCAATCAAGTTCATGTGGTTTAACCTCCCAATGGTGCTCAATTCTGCTAGAAATTCAGCCTCTCCTTGACAAGAAGCTTTGTTTAGTCGTTTGACCGCAGCAACTCGAGAGTCAGAGAGGATACCTTTGTAAACAATTCCTTCTGAACCTCTTCCAATCTCTTGAGCAAAACCCCGGGTCGCCTTCTTTAGCTCGGCAAAGCTAAATCTTATGAACCTGGTAGTGGCAAGGATGTGGCTTCTCGCGTCTGTGACGGCGTCTTTCTGCGTTCTAATCAGTAAGCACCAAACGACTAGAATAGAAAGGATTTCAAGTCCTCCAATTCCAATTGCAAACCAGAGTATGAATCTCACGGATTGATTCTCGTGGCTTTTGATCTCCTCGTGCTTAACAACTTGGTCAGAGCAATTTAACTTGAATTCTTCGCGGGACAACTGGTGGTTTTTGGGGAGCCTCATGTACGTGTCGCCTGAATAACTTGGAACTTGATATCCATTAGCCAATAATGTCTTGGTGTAACAATAATAACCTTCATCATAGGAAAAGCTGTATTCGAAACCTTTACACTCGCACCTTTTCAAGCACAAATTTTGGCAATCCTTGAAGGTGTAGTTAGGTGAAGAGAGGAGATCATACCCGTAGAACTCGCTATGTGAAAGCTTGAGGAATGCAGACTCGCTTTTATCGCAAGAGAGATTGAAGTCTGGTTCGCAGCCATAGGACCAATCGCCGCGATTTTTCATCTTATGTCCTGGAAGGCAAGAGCATTTCCTACCAATATTATGATCATACGTACAAAGGCTGTTTGTTCCACAAATTCCATGAATCTTGCATGGATTGTGAAAGGTTTGCCATGAAACAACCCACCTATCTCCTAGACTTTTACGACTATACAAGAGGATATTACCATCATAATCAAGCTTTAGCCGTCTTTGAATTAGCCTTGAACCATAATCCTCCGACGTAAAGTTGAAGTTATCTGATGAATCGAAATAGCCCGAAGGATCGAGCCAAGCAAATGTACTTTGGTTGTAGGCTACCCTTCCAACGTCCCAAGGCATGGCCCACTGGGGGGGCCAGTAGAGACTTGAAAGCGCATTACTTTCAAAAATTAGACGGAGAACGTCATAACCGTCGAAGAAAAGCTTATAGAAACCAGAGGAGAAGTTGCTTTGGCTTCTTGAAGAGACAAGCTTCACGTTTCGGGTGAACGGTTGGTTAGTGAGGATGGTGTCTGTCGGCGAATCAAAGCTTTGCCATAAAACGACACCGTCCACGGCAAGCAAAACGGCGTTTCCGGAATCATTTAGGTGCAATTGGACTGGTTTGAGCGAGAATGTGCCAGCGGTCCAAACTGTAGTCCGACCGGGGTCGGTCAGTAGAAGATCGCCAGCTTCTCGGAGCGTCAACTTTGAGCCTTTTCCATTGACTGGCTGGTCGCGGTTCGCCATCCAAACGACAGTCCCGTTGTTTTCTCGGGATGCCTCGTTGAACCATATGGCAAAGCAATATGCATTGACGCCAACGGGGAAGAAGCCGGCCGAGAAAACACCGTTTTGTGAGATCAAGACATCTCCCGGCTACTCAACTGAGAGGGATGAACCTCTAGCCAAACTATCAGACTTGGACAAAGCAAGAGGAGAAGAAATTAACAAAGAGAGAACACAAAAGATCACGAACAAATTGGTACCCATATATGATGCTTATTCGTAGGTAATATTACTTCAGGGCCCGGATCAGCTCAGTACACTATTGGCGATTGGTTTGTGGGCAATCGGCAAATGAACTTTTGTATATTAAAATTTTCAACAGAGATCACTTCACCTACTATATGTAATACATGGAAAAATAAATACGTGTCATTGAGGTTCTTTTCTTTTCACAATAATGTTTAACATTTATTAAGGTCTGTGATAATTACTTATGGCGCCAGCCAATTTTGAACGGACGTACGGTACATACCTAGCTCACCTAAAGAGACAGGAGCTAGAGCTAACTCAAGAATCTTAGTTGAAGATTTCTTTTGGGCAGCCTGAGACTCCTTAAAAAAATTCATCGGCAAAGCACCTTATTATAACCGTTAGATTAAGTTTTTAACGGTTAGATTTACGCAAATCTTTATTAAAAATTTACAGCACGTCGTACAGAGCAACTTGTTCAGTGGATCTTACCGTTGAAACAGTAATCAAACAGTTAAAATAAAGTATTTTTACCAATAGATTTTTTTAGGGAGTCTCACCGTAGAGAAAGCCTTCTTTTGGTGAATTATTTTACTTGAAGATTGAAAAAAATACCAAATTACCGAGCATCCATAATAGTGTTTGAACTAAGCAAGAGAAGAAGAAATTAAAACTTGAAGATTGAAAAGAAGACCAAATTACCGAGCATCCATAATAGTGTTTGAACTAAGTTTAGTATCTTACATGATATGTCTAATGTGATGATTTTGAATATAGATCTAATTTTATGTGGTGTGACTGTACCATTTTTATTTTTTATTTTTTGGTCGACAGTTCAAATATTCTTTTCCTTTTCTTTTGAAAATTAAAGTTCTAATTTTTAAGCACCTATTTCTACATGTAATTTCTTTCATTTTTTTAACTAAGGCGGTCAAAAGATTTGACCGCTATATCATGTGGTGAGTCGTGTGTGGAACCATCACTAGCTATGCGTAAATCACATGATTATTCCTCTAATTTCTTGTCAATGAGTCGTGACTCTTAAATCTTATTTCTAGCATGTACTCAGTCCTTTTTTTTCAGAAGAATACTCGGTCGCAGCCCATAAAGCTTTTGAAAAATCAAGAACAGAAGCCGCCATAGATTTGACATGCGCAGCAGACCTAGAGTGCTCATGCCCAAGTATGAAAACAGAGGAAAAACTGCCTACAGTTTTAGCACAGGAACGAACCGAAGCCCATAACCATGCACCTTATAAGCAGTATCCTATAAGCTATGCTATAATTAATAGTGCATCATAATTCTACCAAAAAATTAATAGAGCAATATCACAAGTCAAGCAGCGTCCAGAATTACCTTTTTCCTTTTAGGCCTGAGGCTTCTAATTTATACTAGGAGCTTTGGAATTTGAAATTTTTTTTTATTTGTTTAATGCAAATGCATTTAGATAGAATTTCTTTTTCTTTGTTGAATAAGCATTCAATGAAACCGGTACAGAGAGTCGAACTAGGAACAAAAAGGAGCAACAAGGAGCTAAAACAAACTGGAAAACAAGGACTCGGGAACAACGACGGAGTCCCCAAAAGCAAGTGAAGGACAAAGAAAAAGGCCATCAATCAAGGTTATGCACATTTAGGCAAAAAAAAAAAAATTTTTTTTATATAATGAAATTAAAAAGTTTTCTAATTAGGTGACCCTGAATTTTGTTTTTAGTCGGGCACATTTTTACTTTATTCTTGTGAAATGGGTGACAACAATATGGTTCAATTATTCAATCTAGTGATTATTCTCGTATTGTAAGGGCATCTGAACTACTTAGTTCATTGTAGGTCTTGCCTCTTTATCTTTCCCT
>NW_010363043.1:120492-131384 GCF_000414095.1 Morus notabilis
GCATTCCAGAGCCACTCTCAAAAGAATTTCCATCTTCTCCACATCATACTCACCTTTCATCGATGGATCCAGCGGCGGAGGCAAGTTGGGGCACGTGCCCCCACGGAAGTTATGTATAAAATTTTTTTTAATATAATTTTTAAAAAATACCACTTTTGTTTGTTTTTTTTATTGTTCCCACACAAGTTGAATGAAAAACTCCCTATTTGTCTTTTCTCTCTCCACTCTGCTTTTCTTCTTGTCTTCTCTCAACAAGCAACGTCTGCTTGAGGATTGGAGGACTATTGCTAGCCCACCACGCTCACTACTACTCAGGTTTGTCTTCTCTTCCTTTATTTTGAATGCTATGAGCTTAGTAAAAGTATGCAAACAACAATTCCAGATGATGAGGGAGAGTGGATGGGATTATTTTTTTTTATCAAATCTCTTCATTTTGTGAAAAAAAAAAACAACATTAGAATTCCCAACATGGATGATGTTTTTATACCTTGAGGTAGGATCAAGACGCAAAACTCAAGAAATTACCAATTTGCATCATTTTCATGTGGACCTATTTATTTAGACATTGATATGCAACTTCGAGAGTTAAATGATCATTTCAATGAGGTAAATACTGAATTGCTTCTCTATATGGTGTGTTTATCTCCCATTGATTTATTCTCTTCATTTGACAAGAAAAGGTTGATTCAACTTGCTGAGTATTATAAAGATGATTTTTCTACGGTAGAACTCATGACACTTGGTAATCAACTTGAAACTTATATTATTGATATGCGTTCAAGTAAGAAGATCATAGAATTGTAAGGCACTAGTGATCTTGTACAAAAAATGGTCGACACAAGAAAAAATTTAGTATATCCATTGGTTTATCGGTTGTTAACTTTAGTACTGATTTTACCTGTTGCCACTGCTACTGTTGAGAGTGTATTTTCTACTATGAATATTGTGAAGAATCGACTAGGCAATCGAAAGAGATCAATGGATGAATGACAGTTTGATTGTATATATTGAAAAAGAAATTGTTGATCATATTGATAATGAAGTTATTATGCAACGCTTTCAAAATATGAAAACTCGACAAGAGCAATTGTAATATACTTCATAGTTATTGAGAAATATTATGATAATATTTTTTATATTTACTGTTGTTCTATTTATTTATTGTAAAATATGCTTTATGCTCCCACCGAAATTTTATTCTGGCTGCGCCACTGGATGGATCCATGATCTTTTCCACACACGACGTCGTTTCACTACTTCCATCAACTACCATCTCCTTCACCAACTTAACTAGCCCTCTATATGATGTCTCCAATGTACCATCAGTAGATTGGAAACCAGTTATCGGGCTCTTCCCGGTCAATATCTCCAATACAACAATCCCATAACTATACACGTCTGCTTTGGATGTAATAGATTGATTAGTAACCAATTCCGGAGCCATATAGCCTCTGGTTCCTCGGATCCTTGAGAAGCTTGGATCGCTAGGTTCTCCTCTTTTCAGTAGCTTAGACAATCCGAAATCTGCCACCTTTGGCTGATAATCGGAGCCTAGAAGTATGTTTTGAGGCTTACCTTCGCAATGTAAAATCCACTCCAAGCACTCTTCATGCAAATAACCAAGGCCTTTTGCGGTGCCTACCGCAATTTCAAACCTCTTTTTCCAATCAAGAACATTTCTTGATAAATTTTCTTTGAGGGATCCATGTTCCAAACACACAGTATACCAAAAGCCTATGCTTTCCTTCCGCGCAGTATCCCCACATTTCTATTAAGTTCATGTGGTTGAGCCTACCAATGGTGTTTACTTCCGCTAGAAATTCAGCTTCTCCTTGGCAAGCTTCACTTAGTCGTTTGACTGCTGCGATTTGAGCATCGGAGAGGATAGCTTTGTAAACAACTCCTCCTGAGCCTCTTCCAATCTCTTGAGAAAAACCCCGAGTCGCCTTCTTTAGCTCGGAAAAGCTAAACCTTTTGAATCCGGTCGATGCAAGAAGGTAATCTCTCATATCCGTGCCCGAATCCTGTTGAGTCCTAATCAATAAGCACCAAATGAATAGTGTAGAGATGATTTCAAGTTCTCCCATTCCAATTGCAAACCAGAGCATGAATCTCACAGATTGATTAGTGTGAGTTTCGGTATAAGTCCTATCCACATGCTTAACTTGGTTGGAGCAATTTACGTGAAATTGTTCGTGATCAGGTTGGCTGTAGTTTATGGGCAGCCTCAAGTACATGTCCCCAACAAAACTTGGAATCTGGTGTCCGTTAACAAGCAACATCTTGGGGTAACATTTAAAACCTTTATCGTAGGAAAAGGTGTATTGGAAGCCTTTGCAGTCACACCTTTGCAAACATATATTTTCGCAATCCTTGAAGGTGAAGTTGGGGAAAAATCCGAAATCATAGCCGTAGAACTCAGTATACCAAAGCTTTAGGAATGTTAGATTCATTCTTTTCGCAGGATTAATTGAATTCTGGCTCACAACAGTAGGACCTGTTAGGTAAGTTACTGTTTTTAATTTTTAATTTTTAAGTTACTGTTAGGAATCTTAGATTTTTTTTCGCAGGTATACCAAACCTTTGTATTTTTGAATAAGTTACTGTTTTTAATTTTTAAGCAATGGTTATTTTATAGTTTATTAAGAGTCTATAAATAAGTATTTTGTATAAGACTTTATGTGTATTTAGAAAAAAGCACAGAGAAAGAGTGGCTCCTTTTGAGAGAAAGAGAGAAAAGTGATGAGAGAGATAGACAATGGTGTAAGGGGTTTTTGGTAGAGAGAATTTATTGAGTGTAATTCTGAAACTGTTAGTGATTTGTTTTTCTCTTCCGTGGACATAGAAAATTTTTCCGAACCACATATAAATCTTTGTATTCTCTATCTTTCTGTTATTTTGTTTCAGTTTATTTTTCTAGCTGCATGGGTGTAGAGGTGTGTTTTTCCCAACAATTGGTATCAGAGCTATGTGATAAGACCAAGCCTCTGGTCAGACGGGTTTACGTTAAGAAGAGGAGTCGGGTGTAAATGGTCCTGCTTGTAGCGGATTAGGCTTGTAACAAATTAGAGGAAGTTAGAAGTGAGGGGTAGAGGCGGCTGAGAGTTAGTTACAACAGATTAGATAAATAGGAAGGGAAGAGGGGATACGGGGGGGTTATCCAGAGAGAGAGACTTGTATAAGAGCTGACAATTGAGCCAGCTGGGAGGTTGCAGTCCCTCGAAGCACTGTGGTTACGTTCATTTGTCTATAATACAATAAGAGTTATTGATTCTTGATTCCATTTCTTCTTTTATTCTTCTTGTTGTGTGAAAGAAACCCTAGAATCTATCATTTTGCTATTAGAGCAACGTTCTAGGAAGGAAAAATGGTAGCCAGGAAGACGGAGGAGAGATTCGAAACCGTAGAGAAGGAGATGAAGGAGATGAGAGAGGCGATGAAGAAGGAGGTGAGTGAGGTCAAGGCAGAGCTGATTCAAAGCGTTACCGATCTTCGTCGATTTTGGGAGGAAAACATGAAAAATTCTTCGTTGGCAGTTCCCGCGCCGGAGAAATTAAAGGCGATCGTGACGACAATAGACGGCGGAGCAACGTCGAATGATTCCGGTGAAAAGGATGGGCCACGAGCGGAAGTCGTTCTGGGTACACAGGAGGAGATTCGCACGGGGGATAATCACGCGGGGGATCGCAGAGCGCCGCGGGATTTAGGGCGAGATTACGCGGGGGGGGGAATTCTCAGGTGTGACGGTGGTCGGGAAGCGCCGATGAGGAACCAGAGAGGGGAAGCCTTAGGTCACCGAGGCGATTGGTGGAGCGCGACCGGTGAGGAGGGATTTCGAAGGAACGGGGGTGGAACTGGCGGTGGAGTTGGAGCACAAGGATATGGCGGCGGTGAGGCGTGGCGTGGAGGAGTGAGAGAGGATGGACAGCTGGATTTTTCTAGGACAGCTTTTCCGCATGGAGTAGGGAATACAGAGAATTTAGGAGGAACATGGGAGGACGAGAAGAAGTCTCTGAGGACGAAGAGTGGGTGGCCAATCACCGGCGGCACATAGAATGTCCAATCTTCAGTGGAGATGACCCAGACGGTTGGGTGTTCAGGATGGAGCAGTTTTTTGCAATCCAACGTTGTACAGAAAGGGAGAAACTGATTATGGCAGGAATAACGTTGGACGGCGAAGCCTTGTCTTGGTTTCAATGGCAGAATGGGAGACGACCTTTCTTCTTGGATGGAGTTTAAGATGGCTCTCTTGTAGCAGTTCCGATCGTCTCAGGAAGGAAGTTTATGCGAAAAGTTTCTGGCGATTAGGCAAGATGGGACAGTGGCCGACTACCGACGGAGGTTTGAAATTACGGCTGCCCCGCTCTGGGATGTACCATAGGAGATATTGGAAGGGATTTTCATTAATGGGCTCAGGGCTAAAGTTCGAGCGAAACTAAGGCTGTTGAAGCCATCTGGACTAGGAGAGATAATGGAAACAACGCAGCGGATAGAGGAGAAGAATGAGTTGCTGCAGAAGGAGGTGACTGGGTTGAAATGGACACGGGCACAACATTCAGGAATTAATCGCGGGGAATTTTCCACCATGTCCTCAAAAGCCATTGGGGGGGTGGAACGGCCATTCTGTTTTCCAGTAGTGGTAGAAAAGGTTGTGCCGCAAAAGAAAGACTTTCCTTTTCAGAAATTAACGGATTCTGAATGGCAGGAGAAAATGGAGAAAGGTTTATGCTTTCGTTGTGATGAGAAGTTCACCATCGGACACTGGTGTAAGAAGAAGGAATTACGGATCACGTTGGTTAGTGATGAGGAAGAGTTCGAGTGTGAAGAGCTGGATAAAGCACAACCGTGGGAACCTTTGGAGGGAGTACAGTAGGAGGTTATCGAGCTTTCCTTGAATTCGGTGGTGGGGTTATCGACTCCAAAGACCATGAAGCTTCGTGGTAACATCGGCCGACAAGAGGTAATTGTTTTGATTGATTCCAATGTGTCACATAATTTCATTTCGTTGGAAACAGTGAGAAAGTTAGCTATACCCGTTATTCCAACTACTGGGTTTGGTGTACAAGTGGGAACGGGGGAATCAGTTCAAGGGAAAGGACTTTGTAGGGAGGTAGTTTTGACTTTACCGGATTTGACAATTGCTGAGAATTTTTTGCCGTTGGAATTGGGGGGGCGGGGGGTAGATGTGATTTTGGGCATGCAGTGGCTAGAAACTTTGGGTGGGATGCATGTTAATTGGAAAACGCAAGTAATGAAATTCAAAGTGGAAGGAGAATGAGTAGTTTTAAAAGGGGATACGAGTCTTTCTAAGGCCATGGTTTCTCTCAAAGCGATGTTCCACTCTATAAAACAAGAGGGACATGGATTCTACGTGGAGTTGAGCACAATGCGGATAGATTCTGACACCGGATGCCCACTTCAGGCACCAGTGCAACAACTGTTGCAGTAGTACTCCAAAGTTTTACATATGCCGAGTGGTTTACCTCCAAGGCGTACGCATGACCACCGCATCATACTTCAAGGAGGAACAGGCCCCATTAGCGTTCGACCTTATGAATATCCCCATTTCCAGAAAAACGAGATAGAGAAGTTGGTAAAGGAGATGCTTGCTGCCGGAATAATCTAACCAAGTACAAGCCCTTTCTCTAGTCCCGTGCTCTTAGTCAAGAAAAAAGATAGAAGTTGGCGCTTTTGCGTAGACTATCGAGCACTCAACATGGTTACGGTGCCTGACAAATTTCCCATACCAATTATTGAGGAGCTTTTGGATGAATTGGGTGGGGCAATTGTTTTTACCAAACTGGATTTAAAGGCCGGTTACCACCAAATCAGGATGGAAGACGGCAATGTTCCGAAGACGGCATTTCGTACCCATGAGGGTCACTATGAATTTTTGGTGATGCCACTTGGTCTTACCAATGCCCCTGCCACTTTTCAAGCATTGATGAATGAGGTATTAAAACCCTTCTTGAGGAAATTTGTGTTGGTATTTTTCGATGACATTTTGATCTATAGCACCTCTTTTGAGGAACATTTGACACATTTGGATATGGTTTTGGCAACGTTAGAGGAGCAACAATTGTATGTTAATAAAAAAAATGTACGTTTGCTCAAAGTCAATTAGAATATCTTGGACATATTATTTCAGGTGAGGGGGTGTCGGCCGACCCTACCAAAATTTCTGCAATGTTGGATTGGCCGACCCCTCATTCTATTAAGGAGCTGCGAGGTTTCTTGGGTCTCACAAGGTACTATAGAAGGTTTGTGGCTGGTTATGGACATATAGCTTGGCCATTAACCCAGCAGTTGAAAAAATACAGTTTCAATTAGAATCCAGTGGCCGAGGAAGCTTTCCGAAGTTTGAAAATAGCCATGACAACGGTGCCGGTTCTCGCTTTGCCAGATTTCTCTATGCCGTTTGTGCTAGAATCGGATGCCTCTGGATTCAGAATTGGAGCCGTGTTAATGCAGCAACAACGGCAAATTGCCTATTTCAGCCAAGTCTTATCGGCTAGGGCTCGCGCAAAGTCCGTTTATGAGAGGGAATTGATGGCGGTGGTTCTCGCTATTCAGAAATGGCGTCACTATCTTCTTGGTCGACACTTTATTGTGCGAACAGATCAGAAAAGTCTAAAGTTCCTACTAGACCAGAGATTAGTCAGTGGGGAGCATCAACATTGGCTGTGCAAGTTATTGGGACATGATTTTGAGATACAATATAAGCCGGGTTTAGAAAATCGGGTGGCTGATGCGTTGTCTAGGAAGCCCTCAGGTTTGGAACTCATGCGGCTGGGTTCCACAGCAATTTTCGATTGGTACCATCCGCCAACAGGTGCTTTTGGATCCGAAGTTGGCTGATTTCAGGGCTTAGTTGTTAGTCGACCCTACAGCAGTGAAGGGATACACCCTGGTGAATGACTTACTGCTTTACAAGAACTGGGTGGTGATTCCAAAAAAATCTTCTCTCATTCCGATTTTGCTAAAGGAATTCCATGGCAGTAAGGTGGGGGATTATTCGGGGGTCTTAAAAACTTATAAACGGCTGGCTTCCGAGTTCTTTTGGTTGGGAATGAAACGGGATGTCATGTCATTCGTGGCCGCTTGTCTTATTTGTCAACAACATAAGGCTTCTACTCTTTCTCCGGCTGGACTGCTCCAACCAGTTCCTCTGCCGACTCAGGTTTGGAAGGATATTACGATGGACTTTGTGGAGGGATTGCACAAGTCCGGTGGTCTGGACACAATATTAGTGGTGGTTGACCGATTAAGTAAATATTCTCATTTTCTCAGACTACGCCACCCGTTTTCAGCCAAGTCTATGGATGTCTTATTTGTGAAGGAGGTTGTCCGCCTCCATGGGTTTCCTCGCACCATCATTTTGGATCGGGACAAAGTCTTCCTTATCCATTTTTGGACGGAGTTATTCAAGTTGCAAGGCACTTCCTTGCACCGTAGTACCGCTTATCACCCTCAAACGGATGGTCAATCCGAGGTGGTGAATCGATGTTTGGAGGCTTACCAACGTTGTTTTGTATCGGCTCAGCCTGCCCAGTGGTCCTCTCATATTCCTTGGGAGGAATATTGGTACAATACAAGTTACCACGTCGCGGCAGGAATGACTCCTTTCTGAGCCCTTTATGGTCGTGACCCTCCTAAGTTGCTTCGCTTTGAGAGTGGCTCAACTACCAATTCGTTGTTGGAGCAGCAACTTCAGTCTCGGGACGCTCTCTTGGATGAGTTGAAAGGCCATTTGCTGCGGGCTCAGCATAGTATGAAAATGAGGGCAGATCTTAAATGCAGGGACGTCCACTTTCAGGTGGGCGACTTGGTTTTTCTGAAGCTACGTCCGTACCGTCTTCGTTCTTTGGCCAGGTTTGTCAACGAGAAATTGTCTCCTCAGTTTTATGGCCCTTATAAGATCCTCGCTAGCGTGGGACCGGTGGCGTATCGTTTACAGTTACCGATTTCTACCAAAATTCATCTGGTTTTTCATTTTTCACAAGTCAAGCGAGCTATTGGAGTTTCTGTTATTTCCCAGGAGCTTCCTTATCTCCTTTTTGAGGACTCCGAGTTACGGGTCGAACTAGCACAGCTTTTGAATACTCGTTTTGCTCCTTACACCGGCCAATTGGAAATGCTAATAAAGTGGAAGGATCTGCCTGATTTTGAGGCCTCTAGGGAGTTGTTTGAAGTCATACAACACCAGTTGCTAGATTTTCACCTTGAGGACAAGGTGACTAGTTTGGGGGGGGGGGGGGGGGGGAGACCAAGCCTCTGGTCAGACGGGTTTATGTTAGGAAGGGGAGTCGGGTGTAAATGCTTGTAGCGGATTAGGCTTGTAACAAATTAGAGGAAGTTAGAAGTGAGGGGTAGAGGCGGCTGAGAGTTAGTTACAACAGATTAGATAAATAGGAAGGGAAGAGGGGGTATGGGGGGGGGTTATCCAGAGAGAGAGATTTGTATAGGAGCTTGGCAATTGAGCCAGCTAGGAGGTTGCAATCCCTTGAAGCACTGTGGTTACGTTTATTTGCCTATAATACAATAAGAGTTCTTGATTCCATTTCTTCTTTTATTCTTCTTGTTGTGTGAAAGAAACCCTAGAATCTATCACTATGGTGAAGATTAAAAAAAAAAGGTCAAGATGATGTCCGGGATAAAATTTGAGCAGATTAAGCAGTTTGACGGAAAAAGTAATTTCAGCACCTGGCAGAGTACAGTGAAAGATGTTCTAATTCAACAGTGATTACTGAAAGCGTTGTAAGGAAAGAAGCCTGAAAAGATAAAAGATAAAGATTAGGAAGAACTTGAAGCGAGAGTGGTAAGCACTATTCGTTTAGTTTGGCTCATGAACTGAAATATAGTGTTATGAATGAGACATCTTCTTATGAGTTATGGAAAAAATTAGAAAAAATTTATATGTCAAAATCCCTAACAAATAGATTATATTTGAAGAAGCAATTGTATGAGTTGAAAATGGACGAGGCAAGTGATGTTAGGGACGGTATAAATAATTTTAATAAGTATATAACTTAATTGTTAAGTGTAGAGGTCAAAATTGATGAGGAAGATAAAGCGGTAATTTCATTGGCCTCCCTACCCAAATCATATAAGACTTTGGTGACCACACTGTTAGTTGAAAAGATGACGTTGACTGTGGATGAGGTGTCAATGGCTCTGTTAGAGACTACAAATACGAAGAAACCTAATAGTATGTCTCATAATGAACAAGTTTTAGTGGCGAAATCAGATTCAAATAGAGGTAGGAGCAAGTCACGAGGGAAATATTATGATAAGAGAGTTGATCGTTCCCAATCTCGGCTAAGGAATGATATTGAGTGTTATTATTGTCATAAGATAGGACATATTAGGAGAAACCTTGAAGAACTGACGAAGCATCTAGAAGAAAGAAGAAAACAAGAACCCCAAGAGACTTCAGATTCTACAAATGTTGTTGGCGACGTGTATGATAATAAAGATGATGTTTATTCTGTCATTACTGATGAAAATATTTCTAACTCTTGGATCTTGGATTCTGAATGCTCGTTTCATATGTGTCCACATAAAGAATGGTTTGATTCTTATAAGCACTGTGATGCTGGTACTTTATTGATGGCTAATGATTCTAGTTCTAAAATTGTTGGAATAGAAAATGTGAAGGTGATGATATTTGATGGAGTTGTGAGGATATTGACAAATGTTAGACATGTTTCTCAATTAAGGAAAAGTTTGATTTCTTTGGGAGCTTTGGACACTTTGAGTTGTGAGTACGATGCGAATAGTGGTTTTTATATAAGTCAAGAGAGGTGATTTAGAGCCATAAAGGGTGAAAAGTGAATAACTTGTATAAGCTTATTAGGACAACAGTTGTAGGAGGAACTATGAAGGAGGAACCATGCTAGGAAAAGTCTTCTTCTGTTATAAAATAAGTTGCTGGAGTAAAAGAGTGCAACAAGATGTTGATAATAGTTGAAGACAATAAATGCAAGATGGTGAAGACTTATGGCAGTGAAGATTGCTTTGAAGAAGAAGAAGATAGTTGATCATGTCAAGTTTAATGAGATTTTGAATTTGACACATTTATTCTTATTGAAGTTTGCATCGTTGGTGCTATGACAACTGTCAAGATTCGATACTCAATTGAGTGAGTTGAGAGAATTTGAATCAAGATAGAGATTGTTAGGTAAATGACTCAAATTAGTTTTGAGAATGTTACTATTTTGTATTTTTACGTAATTGTTTTCAGTTTTTGGGCAAGAGTTATTTTATGATTTATTAAGAGTCTATAAATAAGTGTTTTGTGTAAGGCTTTATGTGTGTTCTCAGAGAAAAGTGTGTTCACAAAAAAGTGCAGAGTGCCTCTTTTTGAGAGAAAGAGAGAAAAGTGAAGAGAGAGATAGGTAATGAGTTTTGGGTAGAGAAAAAGAGAGAGTTTATTGAGTGTGTAATTCTAAAACTGTTAGTAAATTTTTATCTCTTTTGTAAACGTAAGAAATTTTTCCGAACTACATATAAATCTTTGTCTTCTCTATTTTTCTGTTATTTTGTTTCAATTTATTTTTCTGTTGCGTGAGTATAAAGATGTGTTTTCCCAATAGTACCTATCACTAAAGATTCCTCATCTTATATCCCGGATAGTGCTGGAACTTTGGACGGGCCGCCCGCGACCACCCGAAAAGCCCGAGGATTTGCCCGAGCCCGAACCCGACCCGCCCGAGATTTTGGGGCCGCCCGCCTGAGCCCGAATTTCACCTTGAACGGGCCGCGGGCTTGTATTCGGCGGCCCGAGCCCGGCCGGGCGGCCCGAGCCCACCCGAATTGCCCAAATTTTTTAAACTTTTTTTTTAATATTAAGTTATTTATATATATATTAGTATTACAATTTATATATATAT
>NW_010363043.1:134161-158785 GCF_000414095.1 Morus notabilis
TTCGGGCAGTTCGGGCAACTCGGGTTTTCGGGCCGAATTCGGGTAAAAATTCAAAAAACTAGCCGTTTTCGGGTATTCGGGTAATTCGGGCACCTCGGACGGGTCGGGCAAGTCGGGCAGGCGGGAAAAATTCAGGCAAAATTCAAAAATTCGGGCTTCGGGTCGGGCAATTCGGGCACACCCAATTTTCGAGCAATTTTCGGGTCGGGCAGTTCGGGCTTGGTCGGAAAAATGCAAAAAAATCCCGGCGGACGGCGGTATACGGTGGTTAGACGACGGCGGGCAAGGGGGGACATGTCAAATCCGGGCTACCCGAGCCCGAACCCGAATTTCTTGCTTGGACGGGCGGGAATTGGGCCGGCCCGCCCGAGCCCGAAAAAATTCGGGCTTCGGGCGGCCCGCCGACCCGAAGTTCCAGCACTAATCCCGGAAGGCAAGAGCATCTCCTACCAAAATTAGGGTCATATACACAGGCTGTTTTGACCACAAATTCCGTGAATCTTGCAAGGATTGGAAAAGGCCTGCCACGAAACAACCCAACTCTCTCCTAGATTTTTCCGGCTATATAAGCTGATGTTACCATCATAATCAAGCCTCGGCCTTCTATCAACTCTTGAACCATAATCATCAGACAAAAAGTTGAACTTATCGGATAAATTGAAATTGCCGAAGGGATCGAGAATAGCAAACTTACTGTTATTGTAGGTGGACCTTCCAGCATCCCAAGACAGGACCAATGGGGACGACCAATAGACACTTGAAAGCATAATATCGTCGAAACTCAGACGAAGAACATTGTTGTTGTCGAAGAAAAGCTTGTAGAAGATGGAGTAGAACTTGCTTTGGCTTCTCAACGACACGAGCTTTGCGTTTCGGGTGAGTGGTTGGTTAGTGAGTGTTAAAGTATAAAACTATTGTTAGCCCACCTCTTAATTGCTTAAGCTTTTGGGATTGATTGGTAAACTAACATGGTATCAAAGAGGAATGTCCTGAGTTCAAACCCATGTAATTGCACTCTTTATCTCCATTTAAAATTGTCATCATGTGTTGGATCTTTAATATATCTCGGGCTTAAATATTCACTTGTTGGGATTTCTAATTAATTTACGGGAAATAGTAGAAAATATGCCAATATGAAAAGCTTAAGAAAGTATATAGACCAATTTTTAGTTATAGAAATTAATAGACCATAACTGGTCAAGTTATGGTTCATAATCAGATTAGTTATGAACAAAAACTGTGAATTATGGACAATAACTTGTCAAGTTATGGTTCATAACCAGACAAGTTATGGACGAAAACAGTAATTTGACCTATTTATTAACTTATGTAAACTATTGGCCTATTAATTTAAATTCATCTCAAGTCTTGACATATTTCCTTCTTTCTCCCTTAATTTACCCACACGATTGCTCATTGTGCAGCCCACACGTGAGGGGGAGTGTTAAAGTATAAAACTATTATTAGCCCACCTCCTAATAGCTTAAGCTTTTGAAATGGATTAGTAAACTAACAGTGAGAACAGTGTCCGTGGGAGAAGCAAAGCTTTGCCACAAAACGACACCAGCAGGGGCACGTAGAGCCATGTTACTAGAGTTTTGGAGGTGCAGTTTGAGTAGTGAGAGTGAAGCTGTGCCTGTTACCCAAAAGGTTATTCGACCGGCGTCAGTCAAAATGAGATTACCAATTTTTAAGAGAGCCAGCTTTGAGCCTTTTCTGTTGACTGGCTGGTCACGATTTTCCATCCAAACCACCGAACGGTTGTTGTTGTTGTGAGAATATGCCTCGTTGAACCATATAGGAAAGCAATAAGCATTGACGCCAACAGGGAAAAATCCGGCAGAGAAAATGATGTTCGGTGATGTTAAAATATCTTCTGGTTTCTCAACCGACAGAGATGATCCTTTACTCAAAGTGTCGGGCTTTGAAGTTGAAAATGGCCAAAAAATTGCCAAAGAGAGGACACATGAGAAGATTATCATAATACCCGCCACATATATATGGTTGAGAGTTGTGGAACTGGATCAGCTTTTTTTTTATGGTGAATTGGTCGCTACTGAATATTTTTGTAATTTATATGATAAAATATACGACCACCGATTATAGAGAAAGAAACAGGTATCGAGTAGATTAGTTTCTTTATCACAAAATTTAATGTGCATTTATTTCATGAGTCTGTCATGCCTTCAATCATCACCTATGTGTTGATTACTTATGGCGGCTATTATTGAACTGTACCCACCTCATCATGCTGCTAATATCTCCACGTCATTTTATGTGAGAGCCAAATTTCATCACTGCAAAAAAAAAAAAAAAAACAAAAAACAAAAAACAAATCTCACCTTCCAAAAGTCTCTTTATACTTAAGAGACGAAAGTCCTGTTCATTTCACTGATTCGAGTTTAAAATTTAAATTTTTTTACAGTAAAAAGCTCTCAGAAACAGTCACATCTAACTTTTTTATTATAGTAAAAAGCTCTCATAAAAAATCACGTCTCAACCCGAATTAAAAACTCAAATCACCGAACTAAACAAGCCCAAAAAATAACTTACCTGCACCACATTTACAGGAAAAAGAAAAAGAAATTGTTATAATTTTGGAACAAACTTCCCCTTACATCAATCTGGCATAGTATTTTTCAAATCTAATTTTAAATTATCGTCATGACAGCCAAAATAAAAATATGTCACTCTACATGGATTTCTCATTTACAGACTGTTGAGGCATTCCCTATGTGCGACGCGCTATGTCGGGCCTCGGGTATAGTGTTAAATAGGCAAGAGGGTCCTCGCACATTCATGGACGTGTGCGGGGGGAGAAGCTAGCCCATGCGCCATGTCGGGCCTCGGATATAGTGAAAAATATGCAAGGGGGTCCTTGCACATTCATGGATGTGTGTAGGGGGCAAAGCTAGCCCATGATAGGAAAATTCGTCAAGACAATTGGAATGTAGGTTCTTTAACCAATAAATCTATAGAATTAGTAGATGTTATGTTGAGAAGAAGAATTAACATCTTATGCTTACAGGAAACCAAGTACACGAGAGAGAAGGTAAAAGAGATTGGAAACCTAGGACATAAGTTATGGTACACAGGTTGGGAAAGAAATCGCAATGGAGTTGGCATTCTAGTGGACAAAAATTTGAAGAATGAAGTGGTTAAGATTAAGTGATTAGGTGATAGAATTATTATGATCAAATTAGTGTTAGGGGAGAAATTCATTTATGTAATTAGTGCTTATGTTCCACAAGTAGGATTGGATGAGGAAACTAAAATCAAGTTCTGGGAAGACATGAATGACTTAGTGCGTAGTATAGGTAATGAGGGTAGTATTTTTATTAGAGGATATTTGAATGGACATGTTGGTAAGGATAGAGAAAACTTCAAGAGGATTCACGATGGTTTTGGCTATTTTGGAATTTGCATTGAGACACGATTTTGTTATAACCAACACATTCTTTGAGAAAAGAGATTTACATTTAATCACTTTTAAGAATGGGAGGAACTCGAGCCAGATATATTAACCCTAGATGTGAGCATTAGGCTTTACCATAGGACTAAGATAAATCACCTCCCACGAACTCGTTGGTGGCATTTAAAGGGAATAGAGAAATTGGCTTTTAAGGAGAAGTTAAAGGAGGTTGCTTGGTCATGCGAAGGTGATGCAAATACTATGTGGGACACCATTGCGAGTTGCATTCAAAAAGTGACAAAGGAGGTACTAGGAGTATCTAGAGTTAAAGGCCCTCCGAGAAAAGAAACCTGGTGGTGGAGTGAGGAAGTTCAAAATGCTACTAGGACCAAGAGAGATTTATATAGAGAGCTACCAAAGTGTAAGGATGATGAGACTTTTATTAAGTATAAAGAAGCGAAGAGGGAAGCTAGGAGAGTAGTCAATAAGGCTCGTGCTACTTATTTGGAATGAGGTGTATAGGAAACTTGGGACTAGAGAATGAGAGAAGGATATCTATAAACTAGCTCAAATAAGAGAAAGGAAGTGTGGGAACCTAAATCAAGTGAGATATGTTAAGGATGATACAGATCAGGTTCTGACGAATGATGAAGATATTAGGGAGAGGTGGAAGAGTTACTTTGAGAAACTTTATAATGAAAATCATGCAATGGGGTTTGGCGATCTTAGGTACCAAGGCGAACCAAATGTGATGTATACAAGAGGCATCAGAGATTCGGAAATTAAAACTACATTATAAGATATGAAAATGGGGAATGCATATGAGCCAGATGATATCCCAATAGAGGTTTGGAAGGTGTTAGGAGATATTGGAATTAAGTGGCTCACTAAGCTTTTTAACGAGATGCTAAAGAAGAAGCATATGCCCGATGCTTAGAGAAAAAGTATTCTCGTTCCCATCTTCAAGAATAAAGGAGATACGATAAATTGTAACAACTATAGGGACATAAAGCTGATAAATCACACTATAGGGCCACAACTACCATCTCAGGTAACCAATTTGGGTTCATGCCCGGTAGATCAACCATGGAGGCTATTTTTCTTCTTAGGGTGTTGATTGAAAGGTATAGAATAGCTAAGAAAGATTTGCATATGGTCTTCATAGATTTAGAAAAGGCATATGATAAGGTACCGAGAGAAGTGTTATGGCGGGTACTAGAAAAGAGAGAAGTGCGTATGAGGTATATTAAGATAATAAATGATATGAACGATGGAGCTGTCGCAAGTGTGAGAATTACTTAAGGCTACACAGAAGAGTTTCCCATTCGAATTGGCCTTCATTAAGGTTTAGCTTTTAGTCCTTATCTTTTCACTACCGTTATGGACAAGCTAACAAGAGAAATTCAAGATGGGATTCCTTGGTGTATGCTTTTTGCAAACAATATAGTTTTAGTTGATTAACATCGGGAGAGAATTAATTGTAAGTTAAAACTATGGAGACAGAAACTTGAGACGGAGGGATTAAGTAGAACGAAGACTGAGTACATGCATTGTAGGTTTAGTAATTTGAGAGATCAGAGTGATAACATTTCTTTAGATGGTGTGGTGATTGGGACTTCTAGGAAATTTAAGTACCTTGGGTCCATGCAGTGTGAAGGGGATATAGATGAGGATATTGTACATAGAATTAAGGTGGGGTGGGTTAAGTAGAAGAATGTTACGGGAGTTTTATGTGATGATAAGATGTATATTAAGTTGAAAGGAAAATTCTATCGAACAGCAATTCGCCCAGCTATATTATATGGTAGTGAATGTTGGGCCATCAAGAGATAATAAATATACAAGATGAGTGTGGCGGAGATGCGTATGTTAAGATAGATAAGTGGTCATACGAAGATGGATCGCATATGGAATGAAGTTATTCGTAGTAAAGTAGGTGTAGCACCAATAAAAAATAAGGTGCGGGAACACCGTCTGTACAGGCATGTACAACGTAGATCGTTAGATGCACCTATTCATGCTTGGGAGAACATCCAACTACCTAGTACTAGGAGAGCGAGGGGTGGACTAAGAATTACTTGGACTGACGTAGTTAGGCACGACTTTCAATATCTAGGGCTTCATGAGGGTCTCGTGTCTAATAGAGCATACTGAAAACAAGAAATCCATATAGCCGACCCCAATTAATTTGAGATTAAGACTTGTATTTGTTTTGTTGTTGTTGTATTTGTGATTATTATTATTATTAAACTGATTTTATTTTGTTAAAATATATGCTAAAATAAATTAAATTCCAAAAACTACGTGAAATCTCTAATATATATTCACAATGCTGCTATCCGGTCTCCACATGATCGCTTTAATGAGATCAGCTACACCTACGATCATTTTGATTTGAAAGATCAATCTGATCAATGACAACCAGTATAGACTGTTCACTCTTCATTTACCCTAACCAACAGGGTATCTACTACAACAATACTAATTGATCGGCTGATCTAGAACAACAAAAATGCATTAATTACAACCAATCAAATTCAAAAAAGAAAAAGAATACTCGAACTACTTCAAGAAAAAGGGACACTTGCTAATTGCTATCAAACACGTCTTAAACAAGATTCCGTCCCTTGTTTACTTATTCAAGAACCTCATTTAATCGTCCAATTAAAATTTTTAGTTCGATGACATTTAAAAATCATAATCCTTTTAGGTTGGTTATATCTTTGTTAAACAAGCAAAGCAATAAAGTAAAGTGAAATTACAAATAAAGTGGTTTAGAATGTCCCAAGATCATTGCGAAGAAGAAGAAAAGTTTTGGATTGGTTTCAATGTCATCCCTCAATTACAAACAACATGCAGATATTCTACATAGCTTCTCCAACAAAACATGATCCAAGTCCAACCAATGTATATATATAGTTTCCATCATACTCCCGACTAACAAAGCATCATCATTTTGCCATCATCATCCAATTTGTGCCAATTTATATTAACATGGAAAACAAGTCTTGTGGGTGCAGACTAAATAAGACACAAGAAGATACCTAGCTTATTCCTAATAGAAGTTAGGCATTGGGACCATATGAAGTATGTATACGAAAAATGAAGACTCGGGAAAACGTACAAAGAGATATACCGTCGAGTTATAGGCAACTATGGAAGTCCAGTAAAAAAGACCCGAGTCAGCGACAACTATGTAAGACCCAGGAAAACTCATGTTCAGAGCTAGTCATCTTGCTTGTTGGTGCTCGTTTCAATGTCTTCGTTCTCGGGGTAAGTAGAGAGGAAAAATGCACTCTGATTCTTCCTCAGGAATCTGCATGACAAAGGATATACATGTACTAGCAAACTATATTGGACAGTATGAAATAATAAAGACGACACGCACACACATAGAAAGCAAGAAACAATGTCCCTACCAAAGCCCTAGTACACCATTTTTCTATCTCCACTCTCAACACTTACTTTTTTTTAATTATTTTCTAAATCCTAGCTCTTAATTTAGGGGGGAAAAAAAAAAGAGTTTCATACTTGAGAAAATCAACCAATCTTTGCTGCAAGTCCGTCAACTCCTCCTCTGTAAGTCTAGTATCACTTCTATCATTATACAGTATCTCGGGAAATTTGACTGCAATTTACCAAAAAATGACATTAAATGTGAAACATATTAACATTTAGAAGAAAAGCTTTATATCACCCAACTTATGAATTGATTAGCAAACGACTCGAGAAACGCTACAATTAAGCAACAAATTAAATTGACTACGATAAAATAAAAAAATTCACAGAAAGCTTGGATATCCACTGTGGGAAATAGGTGCCAGAGATGGGATAAACACTTTAGAAATTGGATAAAACACTTAACCCCTAGAATTTAGGGATTCGGATGACAGCAAGTTAGGATATTAGGATATCTCTTCTAAGAAGTCTCTATCTCCTCTTATCTCTTATCCATTATCCGCATATATATCCATTATCCGCGTATATACCCATTAGAGGCTCTTGTAAATGTGATTAATAAAATATAATCATTTATTCTTTTCCACATGGTATCAGAGCTATAGGGCTTGTTTTTTCCCTGGAATTAGAAACTTTTTTTCCTTCTTCGGCAAATCATAGCCGAATTCTCCCTGACTTGCCTTCATTGCAGTTTTTTTTAATCAATTATCTATCCATTTTTTTTTCCTTTTGTGTTCCTTCGCTAGGGTTTTCTCTCTTTCTCTGTGACTTCATATCCAGATTAAGAAATGTCAGAAATAACCTCTTCAACTCCAGTTGTTCAATTAGCTTAGCAGCGTGAGGAAGAACAAAGTCAACGCTCCACGAGAGAATTACAGAATATCCAGACTGCTTATAGACTTAACGACAGAAACTACCTAAAGTGGTCCCAATTAGTTCGGACTTTTTTGAAAGGCAAAGGAAAATTGAGTCATCTATTAGGAACTGGACTGAAAGAGGGTGAAACTGGTTTTTGAAGCATGGGACGAAGAGGATTCCATGATCGAGTCTTGGTTGTAGAATTCTATGACACCCGAAATCAGCGATACATGCATGTTTCTACCAACCGCAAAGGCAATATGGGATGCACTGAATCAAACCTATTCTAAAGTCCATGATGCAGCACTAATATACGAAATTAAGACCAAGACAGCAGCCACAAAACAAGGAAGTCAAACTGTGTCCGAGTATGCTAACTTTCTGCAAAATCAGTGGCAAGAGTTGGATTATTATCGAGTAATTGACTTAAAGTGCAGTAGATGTGCAGGGGCAATAAAAACCTTCATAGAAAGAGATCGAGTTTATGATTTTCTTGCATGTCTAAATCCTGAATTCGACCAGATGAGGATTCAAATCCTAGGTAAGATGGAAGTACCGTCTCTTAATGAGATAATATCATTGATACGGGCTGAAGAGAGTCGAAGAGGAGTGATGCTTGAATGAGAAACGGCTGATGGATCTACACTCGCAACTTCTTGTAGCAAGCAACAGGGTCTGTAAAAAGCCGAGACACACAAGAGAACGCTGCTGGAAATTACATGGCAAGCCGTCGACAACCAGCCGTGAGTGGGGAAATAAAGGAGGACAGCAGCAACGACAACATGGCCAGGCTTATAAGGCCTCACAAGTAAGTCAGAATCATGATCCAGCACAAGAACATGGCGGGTTTAACAGTGAGGAAATAGAAAAATTAAGAAACCTGCTAGGAACACCTGAGAAACCGTCCAACAACTGTTTGTTAGCTCTCTCAGGTAAGTCTCCATTTTCTTGTGGACTGAATGTTTCTGATAAAGTATTTGTGAATGCATGGATTTTAGACTCGGGAGCCACAGATCATATGACACATACCCCAAATCAGTTTAACACTTACACCCCATGCCCAAGTAATAAAAAGATTACTGTTGCCAATGGAACCACAACCACAGTAGCCGGAATAGGAGATATTCATATCACACCTAGTCTTATCCTTAAAAACGTTCTACGTGTCCTTAAACTTTCCACCAACCTTGTGTCTATTCAAAAGCTTACCAAAGACTTACACTGCCATGTTATGTTCTATCCCTCTTATTGTGAATTTCAGGATCAAGATTCAGGAAAGAAGATTGGACGTGCTGAAGAAAAGGATGGACTTTATTACCTTGAGATGTCAAACCTTCCAAGTATGATCACAAGAAATTCACCCTCCTTGTTTCTTTCTTCTACAAAAAAGGATATCATCTGGTTGCATCACTTCCGCCTTGGTCACCCTTCCTTTACAACCTTAAAAATCATGTTTCCCTCTTTGTTTAAGGGATTAGATATTAGGACATTTCATTGTGATATTTGTGAGTATGCAAAACACACTCGTGCATCTTTTCCTATTAGCAATAAAAGATGTTCTTTTCCATTCCATTTAATCCATAGTAATCTATGGGGACCCTCTACTCTTCCAAATATTTCTGGTTCACGATGGTTTGTATCCTTTATCGATGATTGCACTAGAGTCACCTGGCTTTTCTTGCCTAAAAACAAATCTGATGTGAGTAACATCTTTCCTAACTTTCATACGATGATCCAAAACCAATTTCGAACAAAAATAAAAAGGTTTAGGTCTGACAATGCAAATGACTACTTTAATCAAGTTTTATCTCCTTTTTTCCAAAAAGAGGGGAATTATTCATGAGTCATCTTGCATCAAAACCCCACAACAAAATGGGATTGCTGAACGGAAAAATGGCCATCTCCTAAACACTACCCGAGCACTCTTATTTCATCAAAATATACCGAAACACTATTGAGGGAGGCGGTTCTTACTGCTGCCTACATTATAAACCGACTTCCTTCAAGGGTTTTAGGGTCGAAAAGTCCAATGGAAGTTCTCTCTAAGTTCCATCCCGACATTAGTGCAACAAACAACCTTACACCTAGGATCTTTGGGTGCACTTCCTTTGTCCATATCCATAGCAACAATCGGGGCAAGTTAGATCCTAGGGCAATCAAATGTGTCTTTGTAGGATACTCCTCCACACAAAAAGGTTACAAATACTTTCATCCACCCACCAGAAAACTCTGTCTCAGCTAATGTCACATTTGCATAAGACAAACCATATTTCACTACACCTTATCTTCAGGGGGAATCCTATATATTATGGAAGATAAGATAAGGATCCATTCCTACTTGACCTATCAACAGATTCACCATCTCCTTCTCACTCCCATACTCAAAATCCAACATCACCTATCTCAAACACAAAACCGGTACCTCCTGATCCTGTTGTGTCACCAATACCACTTGAAAATAGGACTCTTGATCATACGATTTGCAAAAGTGACCCAACACATGATGACAATTTTAAATGGAGATAAAGAGTGCAATTACGGGGGTTTGAACTCAATACCTCCCGCTCTGATACCATGTTAGTTTACCAATCCATCCCAAAAGCTTAAGCTATTAGGAGGTGGGCCAACAATAATTTTATACTTTAACAACCCCTACTTGTAGAAAACAAACACCCATCTCCGAAATCTCAAACCTTTGACCAAAATCTGCCCATAGCCGTGAGAAAAGGAACTCAAGAGTGTACCAAAAGACCACTATACCCTATATCTCATTTTGTATCCTTCAAAAAGTTCTCACCGTCCCATAAGAACTTCCTCACGAGTTTAAATGAAACTGCTATTCCAAACACTTTGTCCAAGGCACTATCTAAGAAAGAATGGAGAAAAGCTATGAGAGTCGAGATGGATGCATTGGAAAAAAATGGGACATGGGAGTTAGTTGATCTTCCAAAAAGGAAGAAAGCAGTGGGGTGTAAATGGGTTTTCTCCTTGAAGTTCAAAGCGGATGGATCATTAGAGTGCTACAAAGCAAGGTTAGTTGCCAAGGGGTACACCCAAACATATGGGGTTGACTATCAAGAGACCTTCGCGCCAATTACAAAGATGAACACCGTCAGGATCTTACTATCACTAGCTGCCAATTTTAATCGGAACTTATAACAATACGATGTGAAGAATGCCTTCCTTCATGGAGACTTAGAAGAGGAAATCTATATGAGCATCCCACCCGGGTTTGAAGGAGTTGAAAGGGACAAGGTATGCAAGTTAAGGAAAGCTTTGTATGGATTGAAACAGTCACCCCATGCCTGGTTTGGAAGGTTTACCAAGGTAATGTTAGCCACTGGATACAAGCAAAGTCAGGGAGACCACACCGTCTTCATCAAGCACTCAGAGTCTGGGGGAGTTACAGCCTTAATAGTCTATGTAGACGACATTATTGTAACCGGGGATGATGAGGAGCAGCAAGTCCTAAAACAGTGTTTAATCAAAGAATTTGAGATTAAAGATTTGAGGAGGTTGAAATACTTTCTTGGGATTGAGGTCACGCATTCCAGACAAGGCATATTCATCTCGCAATGTCACCAATCATCTCAGAGAAACCGGAATGCTCGCAAGCAAGCCGGCCGCAACACCTATAGAGGCAAATCATAAGCTTGGAGAAGCTATTGAAGATCGAGCAGTAGACAGAGAAATGTATCAAAGGTTAGTTGGGAAGCTCATCTACCTTGCTCACACTCAGTCAGATATAGCATATTCAGTGAGCGTCATCAGCCAGTTCATGCATAATCCCAAGGAGATTCACCTTCAAGCTGCCTACCAAGTGCTCCATTATCTGAAAGCTAATCCCAGGAAGGGGATCATGTTCAAAAGAGACAATGAGCTCGTTCTTAAAGTGTATACAGATGCAGATTACGCAGGTTCTCCCATGGATCGGAGGTCTATTTCAGGTTATTGCACATTCCTTGGAGGCAACTTGGTGATATGGACAAGTAAAAAGCAAAATGTTGTAGCCCGATCAAGTGCAGAGACAGAGTTTAGAGCAATGACGCAAGGTGTCTGTGAGTTGTTGTGGCTGAAAATTATATTGGAAGACTTGAAGATTAAATTGAGTGGACCAATGAGACTCTACTACGATAATAAATCAGCAATCAGTATTGCACATAATCCGGTGCAACATGACCAAACTAAACATGTTGAGATAAACAGGCACTTCATCGAGGAAAAACTAGAAAGCGGGTTGATCTGCACACCATACGTCTCCACAAAGTCAACTAGCATACGTTTTTACAAAAGGACTCAATAGTGCTACCTTCCAAGAAATTACTACCAAGCTGGGAATGAGGGACGCCTATTCACCAACTTGAGGGGGAGTGTGGGAAATAGGTGCAAGAGATGGGATAAACACTTAAGGAATTGGATAAAACACTTAATCCCTAGAATTTAGGGATTTGGATGACAACAAGTTAGGATATTAGGATATCTCTTCTAGGAAGTCTCTATCTCCTCTTATCTCTTATCCATTATACGTGTATATATAGCCCATTAGAGGCTCTTGTAAATGCGATTAATAAAATATTATCATTTATTCTTTTCCACATCCACACAGACGCATATTAGCCAGGTCAGCAGCAATATTCCAACCACAACAAGCACCAGAAATCAATATTGCAGCACTTGAAAATAATGTTTCCAAATTAGATACATAGCAATGTCTAAGCATTAATTATTGACCAGGAAAAACAAAAAGCACTAGTTATTGAATAGAAGACTATGGAACATGGCTAACTCGATCAACATAATCTACAATCATGGCATCTAAGAAAGCGAAGAAAAATTTATTGGAGAAGGATAAATACACATTTTAGATTTAAGACATTACAAAACCCCAAAATACCCACGAATAAACATATCAAAAATCATACAAAATGTCCCAAATAAGTTGGCGATCAGTGATGAGACAAGACAGATATTTGAAGCTCAAGCTCAAACAGATGACAGGCAAAAATATCTGACCAACCACACACGCCATAAGCATACTATATGTACCAATGTTTTTAAAAGCGCCTGAGGCTTACGCCTCAAGGCCCGCCTTGTGGTGAGGCGCTGAAAAAACGCCTCAAAGCTTACACTTTGAGGGTAGGGTAATGAGGTTTACGCCTCATTCATGTGAGGCCCATGCCTCAGGGCTACGCCTCAAGAGGCGCATGAGGCTTACGCCTCTTTGAGTGTTTTTCTGAGTTCTTTTAACCTAATTGATGTTGGGACCAAACTTTTAAGGAAGCCTGAGTTAACTAAGAACCAAAGAAAAATCAGAGAATGGTTGCCTCCTCCCTTCTATTACATTGTTTCTCTCTCTCCTCTCCCTTTTCTTCGCTCAGCCAAATAATGATCAACAATTAAATATCTTCCTTTTTATTTTTATTTTTTTTTTTGAAACAGAGATTCAATATCTTAATATGTAATAGATGCACTGTCAGATGTAATAAGATGGTAGAACACAGTATCAAAGGGCAATAGCATCCGAGTTTACCAAAAAGGCGAAGCAGATGTTCAGCACCATACACGGTTGAAGGAGAGATGTCATCTGTTGTTGCTTCCTCAAATTGCCGACGTTCACATTGGTAGAGAAGCATTGCAGGCAAGGCTTTATCAAAGTAAAATTCAAAACTTTGCACAAATGGTCGAATCGTATCATCAAATCTGGATCCAATAAATAATGTTTGAAATATTAAAACATTACAAACACAATTTAAGAATAAAACACAACATAGACGTGAATCTTACTTATCTAAACCAAGAAATGAGCATTTAAATCAGACATCTATGAGGGGAAAAAGTTAGATGCCAACAAAAACTCACTACACTAGATAGCACTTGGGTCAATAACACTTTAAGCACCAAAAACTGGACAAAATTTGAAAAGCACATGAACGGTCCAAAATATCTTGACAAAAGATTCGTTATTGTATAAACCCAAAAATAAAGCTCGTGTGATGCAAATAAACAGGAGATATTTTGATTTATTTTTTTATACTTTCAGAGATATCTATTAGAGACAAATATGTTTTAATAGTCCCATGAAGTCAACAATACAAATTTTAGCAAACATATGAAAAATTCCAGTTGACAATTGAAGGATCAAGGAATCTTCACATATTCCCACTTGTCAAGATCTTCCACAAATAATTTGGTGTGAAAACAAATAACGTGTAACATTACGCCACCTTTGCCCCCAAGTTATTATTGATTAAAAAGCAATACAAGGGAAAGAAAGAAAAATTCTGCATATTGGCTATTCAACTTAAGCCCAAACAAGAAAACAAAAAACAAAACAAAACAAAAACAACAGTGTTTCATTTTGAGTGCAGGGTTAAGAGAAGAGTAGTGGGAAACTCATTTTATCTGATCACTGCTGCAAGATAAAGGGGAAAAATCAATGAGAGTGATTGCAAAGGATACCAAAATTGATTTTTAAGCCCAATCAACTTCAAGAGAAAGGGGAAAAAAAAAAACAAACAGTCACAAACAAGCAGGGAACTGACTTACGAGCCATCCTTCTTTTCTCTGTAGTCTACATACGTATTAAATATGTCATGTACGTTTGGAGTTCGAGGAAGTTTAACAAGCTGCAAAATAAGATAAATCCTTCCAATTTATTATGGGCACCTTTAGGCAGGTAATTCATCAGCATACACACAAAAAAAAAATAGAAGATAATTACTGAAACAAATGATGAATAACTATTTCAGCTTCTTGAAAAATCCAATAATACAATCAGTATTTAATTGACAAGCTATGTAACCGAAGACTTAAATTTAATAAGCAGAATTAACCAAAATACGTGACCACCAACCACTTAGATCAAGTACATGCCATGACATCTCTAGGCCTAATGATAGCTCAACCAACATTTCCAGAATATTTTAGAAAAATAATTCAGCTATTCTACAACAACATACCAAAACAGAGATAATCAAGACATTGTGCTGGAAACTAATCGCATAAACCAATAAACAATTCAAACATACAAAAGATTAAAAGCAGTCCAACTGCATGACCGCATTTCCGTCATGTAATCATGCCAGAAATGTCAGGATTAACTTTGGTAACGGAAAATAGGCCAATTACCATACTTATATTACTGTTAAAAGTTCAGTAAAAAACCTCACTAGTCAAAATTACAAAAATGTTACCAGTAACAACTTTTAGCTAATTAGATTGCTAAAACTAAATGCTGCTTCCTATATACAATTTCTATCCATATTTAATGTCCAGTCTGTCCTACAAAAAGTAAGATACAAATAAGAACAAAATAAAGCCACCTTCCCCATATTAGTAACGAATACGCTATCATCATTCAGTTGCTTCTTTAGTGTGGGTGGCATTTGGATATTCACAAGCTTTTCCATGAATACAGCACCATTGTCCTAACATGAAAAAAAAAAAAAAGGAGCTTAACAGAACTAACAATACAAAACCTTAAGAATAAGGTCCAAAACAATTAAAGATAAATAATCTCAATAATCTGAATATAAAAGAGATACCTTCATGACAGAATCATATTTTCTTTTTCTGCCTCTAACGACTGCAAAATTTAACATAATAACATAAAGAAGACGAAAGGCCATAAAAAATACAAAAACTTTAAAATTCAAGCCAAAATGACAATAAAGATCTTAAAATACATAATACTTAAAACCTAGTAGTGGGAAATAACCAGAAGAAAATGGAAAAAATGAAGTTTATAAAAAAACATAAAAAATCAACTAGCTTACTGCCAATATTCAATCATTCAAGAGATCCAGGTTTAGAGCAAAGGATAGACAACGCATGAAATAAAATGTTTCAAGAAAACATTGATAATCAAGAACCTTTCTCTAGCCCCTAAAAGTAACTCACATGACAATGCCAAGGAGCCACAACCAAAGATAAGTATATAATGAAACAAACTTGACAATCCATATTCATCTTAATGTTAAGTCTCCAGAAAGTTTGCCCCCAATATTCTAAGCACCAGGTAGTTGTTACTTTTTTTTCTTTTTTTTGGCCAGCAGTGTAAATATTTCTTTGTTTATCAGATAATGAAGAAAGACTATCAATTACAAGATTAAGAAATGAAATTGAAAAAAAAAAAACCAAATTAAGAATCACTCTTGCTACTTATGTGCAAAGAACAAATAAAAATATCTTAGAGCAAAAAATTATTCAAGAGAAGAAACCTAGCCATCAGAACCTTTTGGTTTCATACGTGAAGAGCGGCCTGGCTTTATACTTTTCTCTACTTCGTATTTCTGCACATTCTCTTCAGTGTATTCCACCAAATTATTTAAGCCTACCCATTCGTCCCAACTGTTCAAAAATTCGAAAATAGAAGGAAAGAAAGAAAAAATCAAGAATTGACATCAAGCAGTATAAGCCAATAAATAGATCGAAGAATACGTACAAAAGTTTGCATTATGGGTGTCTATCATTCTATTGCCTGACAATGGTGATTCAAAACACGATAATGATCATAATTCAAATGCTATTTGGAAGTTTGAGACTTTGGCTAAGAATAATATAAGCATAACAAAGCTAAAATAAATAAATAAATAAATAAAAATATCACGTCCACAATGCAAGAAATGAAAATAAAGGAAGAAAAACAATGGATGAATGAATGACCTGAAGAACGCAACAGTTAAATGAGATCATACTTCCAACAATAATAGCTTGAGTTCAGAAGCTTTTTTTTCATTTTTAAATCGGGTACTTTAGCAGGAAAATGTACTCACTGTTTGCTCCAGCCCTGCAGAAATTAGAACAGAAGAACATGCAATCACGATAGCATACCAAAAATTTAAAAAGATAAAAACATAAACACGCAGCAAAATGTTGATTAACTTGGTTAATACTTACAAGGTAATGGACAAAAAACTTCAATTCCTTCGCGTCATGTTGAATTTTTAGCACCTTGCAGATAGCAAACAAGCTCTACTTAGTGAAACAAGCACTGAATAACATTTCAACACCGGCATTTTAGGCAAAATTATACGAATTATCAGAAGATAAAGATATTTCTGCTACATTAAAAACGAAGAAAAATCCGCAAAATTGGCCCGAATTTGGCACCGTTCTTGATTCTCCTTTGTTCTCCCAAGAAAAATCCCAAGCCTAAAACAAGTAATTCCGAGAATTGAAGAAAAATGCCAGAAAATTAGACGGAAAGGAGAGAAAGAGAAAGAGAGAGAGTGGAGAGAAAATACCTTAGCTTCGTAAAAGACTCCTCTATGCGAAGCGAGGACCTTATCCTCAACGGAGAAAGAGGTGGAATCGGTGAGTAAAGGTGAACCGCGGTGGTTGAAGCTGTGAATTTCGGAGTCGATCTCGGTGGTGGAGTTGGAGATCGTGGTGGAGGAGTGAGAGGTCCCAGTCTTGGAGATCGCCATTAGAGAGGCTCCGTCGTCAATGTTGCCCTTCAGGTGAAGAAGTAGAGAGAGTAGCCAGACGGAATGTAAAGAACTGTGAAAGAGGGTTTTGTTTCTTCTGGGTTAGCCGGTGAGCCGTGAGTGGCGTCATGGATACGCATTAATCTCATTGGAGACGGCGGCAACGATAATCAGAAACGACACCATTTCATCGCTTTTTTTTAATTAATTAATCTTTTTGGCATAACAACATTCGCCTACAGCCTTTCTGAATCTCGGTTGTCGTTACAGTGCGGGCGGGCGTTCGAATAATTTTTAGGATTAGTCCTCTTTTTATATATATATATATATATATATAGGATTACGACTCTAATGGGTTATTTTGTTATTAGATTCATGTCATGATTTGTTATTTATTATAGTATTTTTTCTCATAAAAAATACATATAAATCAAAAATAATTCTGAATCCATCAACTAAACGTCCTCTAATTCTTCTTTTAATTTTGTCACATGAACATTTTTTAAATTGAAAAAAAAAAGTCTCGCGAATGGTCCCTATTAAGTTTTGGATGGAAACTTATAAATTGAACTCATAATTACAGCTGACAATTCGGGTAACGACATGATGATACGATTTAAAATTTACACGAAATTAGTAGGTTTAGGTATATTATAAATGGGTTTAAGTCATAATCAAATTGACACAATTAACATGATTAATAAATGGGTTAGGTTAGGGTTGACCTCCTAACACAAAGTGAAACGAATTGACACAATTAACTATATGTGTCATCTGTAATCTAATGATATGTTATGTAATATGAAAGTTTATATGACATATTAAATACAAATAATGTGAATTTTAATACTTGTAGGTAAAATTCATTTATTTTCTTAAAGAAAAATATAAATTGACCAATAAACATGTTAAACATGTCTTGACCGTGTTAAATAAGTCATTATTATATTAGTTATTTATTCAATATATTAATTTAAATGAGTTATACGGGTTGACACGATTAACACAATTAATAAATGAGTTGTGTTTAGGTTGACATTTTTGGCACGTTTAATAAACAGGTCGTGTTTGAATTGATATTTTTTTACACGATTAATAACCGAGTTAACACAAACACGACCCACTAACACGAATTACCACCCCTACTCATAAGCATAAAAAACCTAAACTCTGTTCTCTATTTAAAAATTGGACTCATGAAAGATTTCTAATTTTTGTTCTCTTTTTAGAAATTAGACTAATGAAAGATTCCTAAACTTGCTTTCTCTTTAGAAATAGTATTTGACTTAAAAGATGAACCGTATTTGTCCTTAATTGAAAAGAACAAAATTTATCCTTTATTATATATAAGAAGTTGTATCAAGTAATTAAGATTTGTTTTTCCTATTTTTTTCAAAAAAAAAAAAAAAAATTGTTCTCAATTTTTTATTTAAGATTGAGGAAAAGGGATTTGTCGGAAATGGGGTCAAGATCAGGATCATGGCCAAAATGAGGACCGAAACGGAGAGCTATTAAAGAAATTATAGAACAAGGTTTAAGCAACACATATTTGATTTTTTCTATCTATTTATTCTTAATATATAACTAATTTTACCTTATATTTTTTTAGTTAAAGGACTGAATATGGAACAATATCCCATATCAAGCGTTTTCCATTTATATATTCAACATAAGAATTAAGTTTTGTACATTTTTTTAGTTCAGGACTAAATTTAACGCCACTTTTTAATAACTGATCGATATAATCCATTCTAATTAATAGAGCCTAGCGTGCTCTAAACCTACAAACCAATGCTTAAGACAAAGAAAGAAGACTCAAGACTCATAAGGACAGGCATAAAATCGAAAGTAGTAGGAAAGGGGAACTCCTCTCTAGAGGAAGGGATTCGACTGTTCATAAACCCGAACCACCCGCAAACTCACCCCGTACCGCCCCAATCCAACCCGAAAAAAGCAACCCGCAGCATTATTTTTTAATTTTCGGCCCATTATACCTTCAATCCAAGTGTTTTGGGCGAATTGTGGGTTGGGCACATAACAACCCGCAACCCAACCCGCACAACACAGCCCCATGATTAGTTTGGTCCATTAAGTTTACTTCCAGCCCGTGCTCTCTCAGGCCCAGCATTACTCACCCAGCCCAGCAGGCCTTCGGCCCATTCATTACCGCATTAGGGGCTAGGGCAGGCAAGGCAATTAGGCAAACTGCATTACTCTCTCATTCTCGTCTCTTCCGAGTTTCCAGTTCCCTCTCGGCCTCTCTAGTCTCTCGTGTCTCGGCCGGCGCCGCCCCTCTCCCTTCAGGCATTAAGTCTCACAACTCCCCTCAGGCCTTCAGTCTCAGTCGCCCCTGAGCCCCTCTCGTGTCTCGTCTTGGAGTCGGAGCCGGAGGTAACGAAACCTCTCTCTCTCACTTCTTTCGCATCTCTATTTTTTTTTTTAGTGTTTGTTTGGATTGGAAATTTGATTTCTCCTTTGATGTTTCTTGGTTCGTGATCGACTTGAAGAGTGGCTGGTTGGCTGGTTGAAGAGTGGGTGGGGGGGGATACCAACGGATTGGCAGAAGCTAGTGGTTGATCGGAAGAGTGGCTAGTTGATCCCTATTTCTTCCAGACCTTAGACTCTGAAGGTTAGTTTATTCGAGATTATGTACATTTGATTTGTTTTAATTGTACATTCGAGATTATGTTATTGAAGATCCTACGAGCATAGGTTATGTTCGAGCATAGGTTATGTTATATAGCACCAGATTACCTTCGAGCATAGGTTATGTTTTAAGCATTCGAGCATAGGTTATGTTCCTCAACTAAGAAAAAAAAATTATTTGAATCCAATCATACGCACAAAGTGTATGGTATTTAGCGTATTAATGAATGTTTGTTTTAAGCATTGTCTGTTTAGCGTATTAATCAATGTTTTAAGCATTGTCTATTTTTCGGTTTAGGATGGACAACTTCTTATCATCATCAAGCAACAACACCCAAACTTCTGGATCTAGACTAATTTATATTTGCTTTGTATTTGATGTTGGATGGACTACTATGCTTCATGTTTAATGTTAGATGAACCGATAAAGATGGTTGCTATTTCTATTTAATGATGAACTTTGAATATTATATTGAACTTTAAGTCTTTGATTTTTTGAATGTTGAAACCGACCACCCAACCCACCCCGCACTGCCCCAACCCAACCCGAACATCGTTGGGTTGTGAAATTTTTCTAACATCGTTGGGGCCAAATATGTGCAACCCGCACCCTTTGGGGCGGGGGAAAAAAAATTATACCCCGCACCAACCCAACCCATGAACACTCCTACTTTTTAACATAGGGAGTCCGGAGTCTTCATAAATATATTTCCATTTTTTATTTTGCTTTTGTTTTATAGTGCTAAAGCGTTTGGTCTTCCTTCTTAAAACAGTAATTAGAAATACTACAGAGCAAAAAAAAAAAAAAAAACACGTGGGTGCGTTTAGAACCCATTTTAAAATAATTCTGTTTTTTGTATGAAATTAGAAATGAAAATATTTTCAATCTCATACAAAAATCATTTCTGAAAATACGTTTAATAGCTTTATTGAGAGATTATTTGAATATAAAAAAAACTCAAACTTCGTTTAGTTATACTTTTTTGAAAACATCTAATAGTATTTTAAAGAATATATTAAATAATCTTCTTCTTTCTTTTCACTTTACCCTCATATTTGAAATGGTAAAAATGAAAACGACTTATTTCTGTTTTTAGTTTCTCTCTCATATTACACTAAACTAAAATCTAGTTTTCTTTCCATTTTTTGTCCTTCATCCACTCCAAACGCAATCTCCTTCCCAGTTTTATTTTTTCTTGTTGGAAAACGTGAAAACGGCTTCAAAACTGAAACTAAACACGCAGACTATGTCGTTTTACATTGAAGAATGAATGAGAGGAATGAAAACGACATATAGCATGAACTATATTATGAGCTGTATGTTGTTTTCCTATATATAAGAAACAATACTAGGATTATCTCTTCACGTAATTTTTTGCATTTATATTTGAGACGTTCATTTTTTAAGGCGTGAATCGAATAAGCAAACAGCAGCTAACTCCTGATGAATCTTTATAGAACAAAGCATGAACCATAATCAAATATTCAAATTAGAAATATATTACACGCCGAAGAACTCAAAAACAATTAATAATAATTTGCATTCTTGTAATGATTAAGAGACTATAATACATCACACGACCTCACAAAAGAAAATAAACCACCAATAAAGCTTATTAATTACTACAACAGCATGAAAGAATTACGTAACGTATATAATGAATGAAATGCAATATTGGTTAAATCATAACAGCTCAAGCTGTAGTTAAACTCATCATCATCATGATCATGATCATCAGTGTCCACCTCCGCCAGAGCTTGGACCAGAGTTCTTGATCCCTCCTAGAGTTTGAACTGCATTAGGGAAATTGTGACCACCTCCTCCAGAACTTGGACCTCCGGTTTTGATCCCTTCAATGTACAGCCCTTCAAAGAGAAACTCAATGCCTTCGCTCGTCGAGCTCCGCGGCGGCGCCGTCAGAGGACGAGCTTCCGATAAAGAGCTTGCGATGACAAGAACCATGAAGAAGCTGATCTCGATCATTAGAGGCTTCAGACTACTTCTGGCCATTTGGATTAATGTATTGCCAACAAGTATAAGAAAGAGAGTAATTAAGCAGATTACTCAAACGTACTGATATGAACTTTTCAGTTGTTGAAGATGATCTGAAAGATATTGGTTTGAGTTTTGATGTGCATATTTGGTGCAGTTTGATGCCCTATTTATAGTAATGCTACTACTTTGTTCAACGAAGGGCCAGTGGCCGTTCAAAACAACACGTGGGTGGATTGAATTGGACATTAGACAGGTGCCGCCACTGGTCTCATATCTTTTTAACAAGAATGCCCGGAGTCAAGACAAGAATATTTTGTATTCTCAAAGGGAAGAGATGTGAAAAGTCCATTAATAAAGTTTTGCTTTTCCAGGACAAAAAGGAAAAGTAATTGAATTTGTTGTAAATTTTCAGTTTTAATAAATCCCTAATGGCCAGTGCAATATTTCATTATTTTTTTTATGGAAAAGAAAAATAGTTTTAGTGTTTTGCTTTTTAATTTTAAAATTATGCCCCCTTACGTAACTGCTTTTGTAATCTTATTTTAAATACAATACCGGGGGCACCCCCACAAATAATACACACGTGGGACTAATTACTTTCATCGTGACCATTTTTTTAATTATGAAAAGTTAAACAAATTTGGCTAAGAATCCTGTATATTCCAATGGGGTGATGTGATCAATTACTTCTCAAACACTAGAGAGTTTTAGTCAAAATTGGTACCAGAAAGTGTTGGAAGCACAACAATTCCGAATAAAATTTGACCGTACAAAATGTGTTTTTTTTTTTTTTTTCCCCCCTTTTCCGATTATTTTCATCCTTGTTATTTTTTTCCCCTATAATCTCTGGTTTGGAAAGTTCGCAACAGCCACACACACACACAAAAAGACATGGAAAATTGGTAATGAAATTCCATATTGTCCATTACACATAGACAGGTATTCCCTCCAATATGTGTGTACGCATGATGGCTTTTTAAGATCATTATCATCGTCACAAATTCGTTCAAAAAGTAAAATGAATCAAATATAAGACCTAAAGTCCTCACCGACGGAGGTTCTTCTTGTTACTATGATCTAGTTAAGCTCGTAACTTATGACCATATAAACATTGTTTCCTTATTGGCCAAATAAGAAGATTCATAGTCATTTTCATATATCGTAATTCATTTGGTAGACTGGTAGTCGAGTGGTTTGCAGTCATATGGTATTAGAGAGAAGCGGGAGAGAGAGAAAAACGAGTATTGATTTTCAATTATGATAATTACTATGGTATTTTGGGCTCTCGACTCTGTATTTCGTCCATGAACTCGTTACTGGTGGGGTTGAGATGGCGGCAAGGGCAACGTTTGCTGTTGTGAGGCACATGTGGCGAATCTAAGGGCCCGTTCAGTTCGTTGATTCAAGTTTTTAATTCGAGTTGATATGTGACTTTATGTGAGAGTTTTTTACTGTAGCAAAAAAGTTAGATATGATTATTTTTTATAGCTTTTTACTGTAGCAAAACTCGAATTCTAAATTCAAATCGGTGAAATGAACGGGGCCTAAGACATATTAGGTGGGATACCAGTAGTTTCATGTAACATTCCATGCGCGCTTTTTCAGCGCTTTGATTGATTATTATTTATGACAGACTGTTGTATATCCTATTTCAATTTGTTTAATCAAGTGAAGTGTTATTTTGATTCAAACAAAAACAAAAAAACAAAAACAAAAACAAAAAAGAGAGAGACATGAAAAATCATCTTTTATTCCTTGCATGATTTTAGTTCAACATTTAACTAAAGTTTCTTTTCTAGGTTAATTGCATTGGTCTGATGCACACTCGTAAATTCCGCTATATTTGGGAACTTGAATTCTAAACTTTTTTTTATTTCGGCAACTAAAACTTTAAATTTGATATTATGTTGCAATTGTAGCTAAAGATTCCTTTTCCTTTTTTTTTTTCGATGCACAATTTGCAGGAAAATGAATCATAATTAGTTTCGCAATAGTAATCAAAGAAAAAACATTTCAAAATTTCCGCTGCACTTACGAACTAATCATATCAAAACAGAAAATGGTTATTCAATTTGGAATAATTTGCAGATAGTAGGTCTAGGTTCTTCTCAAGAATGAATGAAGGTATTACTTCTAATTACATGGAGATCTCAGTAGGCAAAATATAGCCCAATAAGAAGAAAGAAAGGGAGACCTATCCTTGATGAAAATAGGATCCTCGCCCTTAAAGCTTGGGATGATTTGTGCACATCAAAAGGCTATGGTTGTGGAGGCCTGGGCCTCAGACGCTTCCAAGACATTAATAGTGCTTTGGTTGTGTTTGGTATTACTTTTAGCTCTCAAAATCAATTTCTACTTGTAGCAAAAACTTATTTTAGTATTTAGTAATCTTCACAAAAAAAAATTTTAAGAATTTTTGAAGAATCTACAGCCAAAATCAGAATCAGAAGTAGAACTTTAACTTTTAGATTGTACGGGAATCAACATAATACAATTAATGAAACTTTCATAATACTCATAATACCCCTAATAAAATTTAAAATTTACAATCTTTCTAATCTAAAATTCACACTCGTAACATAATATAACATAATATAATATAATATAATATAAAGTAATAGTAATATTGTAACAAATAATATCATAATTATATTAATAACTCTAATATTATTATTTTATCATATAATATAACATAATAATAATATTATAATTATTTTAATAATATGATATTATAATTATTATTTTATAATAATATTATAATAATATTACATATTGTATTATATTGATATAATTATATTTAAAATATTAATAATAATATAATAATT
>NW_010363043.1:158831-161225 GCF_000414095.1 Morus notabilis
AATATATTATATTATAATATAGTTGTAATTTTTAATTATATTATAACTGAAATATTAATATTTCTTAAGTATTATTATAATATGTTTTATAATATTGTAATTATATTAACCATTTTAAAAATATTATTATATTCTATATCATAGTTATATAATATGTTATTTAATAATAATTTTATTGTATTATATTAAATATAATAATATATATACATTATATTGTAATTATATATATTATATTATTGTATAATATAATATAATCATTATTTTAATTATTTCAGTTATTATTTTAATAATATTATTACATTTTATATCATAATTATATAATATATTATATGATAATATTTTTTTGTATTATATTAAATATAATAATAAATATATATTATATTTTAATTATATATATTATATTATAAAATAAAATAATATAGTCGTAATTTTTAATTATCCACAGTAATTTAATCTCATAATTTATCAAATACTATTACACTGATTTTGAAACCAACACAGCTATTATAATTATAGTTTATTAAAAACTCAATTATTTTTTATAACATTTTTTTTTCAACATAGTTAAAAGTAATTTTTTTTAAATCTACAAAGTAAGCCTTTGTTGTCTAAATTGAGTTGGAAACTAGGGGCGGGAGACTTACCCTTGATGTGTGTCAGCCTTAGATAAAAATACTGTCCAAGTAGAGAATTCTGATCTTGCCAGATTTCGGGTGCAGAGTCCATGGTGTGGAAATGAATTCTTCAAGCCAGAGAAATTATCAAGAAGGGAGCCTGCTTTTTCATGGGAAGTGGGGCCGAATGTTGGGATTTGGACGACTCCATGGGTCCCTTGGTTTGAGCATGGCATCCCAAGAGCAACTTTCGATCCAAGATCTCCCGGGAATATGGCGCCTTCAAAGGCCAATGAGCTCTTCTTACCGGGGATGAGAGTATAGTATAGGCAACTTTTGGAGTCAACCTTAGTCGCATAATCTGTCAGGGCCATTTTGCAGATTAGGCCACGTTCAACTCCAAGTGATGATGAGCTAATGTGGCGACATCATGGTAAAGGGAAATTTAGTGTTAAAGGTGCATATTGAGTGGATGAGAGCAAAGATGTCAACTTGTAGACCACTTATGGGAAAAGTTGTGGGGCATGAGATGCCTAGAACGTCACAAGCTCTTGTTTTGGAGGATTTTCACGAAGTGCCTACCGAGAGATCGGATAGGTCGAGTTGTGCATAAGGCTAACATGAGTTGCTTGTTATGTGGCCACGACAGGGAGTCCATGCTGCATTTTTTTAAGGTGTCCTCTGGCGTGAATGGTTTGGTTCTCATGTAGATGAGCGATTCATGTGGAAGGCATTCAGGTAGAAAACATTCAAGAATTCCTCGGATGGATTATTTTAAAGGGCCAACGCCTTCCTTTTCAGGAATTTCTGTTGTTTACCGGATGTGCCCTAGATGCTATATGGCGTTGAAGGAATAAGGCTCTTTCTTCAAGATCGAGCTTGAGCCAGAATCACATATTAGAAGACTGCATAACCATTTTTTGGACTGCCTAGCTTCTCGCCATCGTACAGAGGTCAGCCTTGCTGACAGCCCCAGTGCTACAGGCCGTGACTCGCCCACTAAATGAATCCCCTCGATTAGAATTGCCTAGCAATCTCGGTAGATGCATCGGCGGTCAACAACTCAGTAGGCTTGGCTGCGCTGGTGCGAGATGGAAATATAGGAAATATAGAGGCTATCACTGTTAAACTGGACTTCTACAGGGTGTAATCCGTGTTGGAAGCTGAATGGAGAGAAATTGCTCTAGCGCTATCTTTAGTTGTTGAGGAGGGTTGGTCAAACAATCTTATTCAAAGTGCTTCTAAATTGGCCATTGATGCTAGGGACAACCCCCCACGTTGGATGTTAGAAGTTAGATTGCCTTTTTTTCTGATGTAATTGCTCTTGCTGATGGTTGTAGTTCTATGTCGTTTGCTTATATTCCAAGATTAGCAAACAATGCAGCTGATACTTTAGGCAATTGGGCCAGATCTTTCTCCATGTCCGGTTCCTTTTGCCTAGGGGAGATCCCCCTTGTGGTGATCATGATCCATGCGGATCTTCTCTAAATAATACAGATGTTTATTGAGCAAAAAAAAAAAAAAAAACACCAGAGAGAGAGAGAGAGAGAAAAAGAAAAAGAAAAAGAAAAAAAAAAGAGAAGTGTATAAGGGTATTTTCCAAACTTATTCCAAGTCACATGGTTTCAGGCTTTCAGCCCAGGAAGGCGTCAGAGGGAGTTCGACACTGCCACTGGTAAACTGTCGAGCTTGACAAGGAAATATGTGGTGTTCGCTTCATCCTTCTGATCCAATCTCCGAATATATATATATATATATATATATATATATATATATAGAG
>NW_010363043.1:161930-192237 GCF_000414095.1 Morus notabilis
TGTGCGTTATCCTTCTGATCCACTCTCTCAATATATATATATATATATATATATATATATATATATTGAGGGAGAATACGATTTATACTAAGACACCGAAAATTATTTGATTCACTTGACAAACAAACATGAACCGGCAGAAATTTATGAAGATGTCTGTGGTCCATATTATTATTAATTACCAAATGGTATCTCTTACCGTGTTCATCTCCACTACATAAATATGAAATGCGTTTCATAGGCGTATCGGGAGAATCATACTCACTTGAAGACTTGAAGTAGAAATTTAATGGAAGAACAAGACGAAGAGTCCAATAATAGAGCAAAGTCAAGTTATCAAAATAATTGTGGCACGGCTTTACGCTAAAATATCATCTCAAGGGACCATTTTCCTTTCACCTTATCTCCCTTATTTTCTTGGCAAACGGTCTTTTTACTCTGCCTCAGATGTATCAATTAACTACAAATTTAAATTGGTGGTCAAGAGAAAAAAAAAATGTTCTCCGATGGCTTCGAACTATTAAAAAAAAACATGGTGACTATTAAATCTACTCAAAATTTATAATATTAAAAAAATATGTAATATAGATAATTTTTACTGCAGATTAAAAAATTAGCGGTAATTATTATTTTTGATTATTTTTTTCAATCTATCTGAGAAACTCTAAAAATGCAAAATAATAAAAAAATAATAAAAAAAGTGCTCAAGTGGTAAAAGGCTGCGACTGGATGGATACAGAGACATGGCAGAACCAAAAATAGAGTTTCTTTTTTCTTTTTTCAAAAAAATGAAATGAAAAACAGCCGAACAGAGATTTTCCGGTGGATTAAAGATCAAAACGAAAGTGTGCCAGGTCAACACCGAAATACTTATCCAATCTCTTTTCTTTACAGAAAAAAAGAAACTGAAATATACGACAATTTGGTCTCTATAGGACTTGTAGAGTTGTTTTTTTTTTTTTTTTCTAATCGGACTTGTAGAGTTGTTGTTCCATATAATATTCTCACATACAATAATTTATATAAAAAAAAAGAAGATTTAAATATGTCATCTGTGTCCCTAGCGAACAAGGTAGGGGCAAAGAGCCACAATCACAAACATTTATTACAAGCTGGACTTTTCTGGTCTCTCTTTGTTTTTGTCTGTTTGTTTGTTTGTACATGGAAACGAATTCCCATAACTACACCCTACCAAAAAGCCTCCTCCCTCTTCAGAACTTCCGGTGAACTGAAAAACCATAATTCTCTCTAATTCCCATCGTACACGAATTATTATCCGCCAAAAACAAAATTGAAATAATTAAGTAGAAATTCCCACGAAAATATAGGAATTAATTGAAAAGTTCTTCGATTCTTAAATTCAATCTATATACAAGCAGCACAAAAGAGGGGAAATGAAAAGTCATCAATATTACAGATCTACTTGCCAAATCTGGAAACAAATTAAGCAAAAATCATATAAAAGGGCAATAAAATTTCCCAAAGCCAAATCCGAAAGGGAAAGCTAGTAGTAGTAGTAGTAGTAGTACAGATTTGAAGGGAAGAAATTTCTCATCTGCCCCTATTAGTGTAATTCATCTTCTCGTAGAAGCGAATAGAGAGAAGCGAGAGCGAGAGGTTAACCTCGTCTTTTCCCCAGCGCGTCGGCGGTTTGGAGCTTATTATCGGCGGGAACGGTTTCCAAGACGACGACACCGACGACGATGAAGACGACGGCGACGCGACGGAAGAGGAAAAGGAGGAAGATTGGGGCTTGGAGAGAGGCCAAATATAGAGAGAGTGAAGGCGGCGAAAGCCTCCGAGAGCGAGGACCACAGATCTGAGCTGGCTGCTGGCGCAGCCGGTGTTGGCCCAGTGCCTGGTGCAGATCAGCTCCCAGAGGCGCTCGTCCTGCGCCGTCTCGTGCCACTGCTTGCTCACGCACCCCGCCATGGCTAGGGTTTTCGCGTCCACGTGCTTCAACACCTCGAACAGCAGATTGTTGTCCAGATTCATAAATCCGCTCTCCATATCCCGTTCTTCTTGTTCTTGTACTTCTGATTCTGATCCTGATTCTTCCTCCGTCTTCATCTTCTTCATCTTCTTCTTGTCGTCGTCGCCGGGAGAGGCACGCTTCATCGCTGGATCGTGATCTTCTCCGACCAAGAGAGAAATTGATATGAAGATGGGATTGTAATTAAGAGAGTATATATCCTGAGATTAGCAAAAGAGAGGAAACCAAGTTGAGAAGGAAGAGAGACAAGGAGAGAGAAGAAATGGGGGTTGTGGGTGGAGTGGTTAAGGAGGTGTGGACCTGTTTTGATGGTTTTCGAAAACGACAACAAGAGAAATGAATGCACTTTTGGTTCTTTCTTAGCCTCACCAATATGTCCAACCTTTTGTGTGCAATGCTTTTTTTATTTCTTTATTTCTTTATTTCCTTTTTATAAAGGAATATTTTGTGGTAGGATATGCATTTTTCTTCTGCCAGCATCGCAATATTTTAATGATTAGATTTGCGTATGTTACGTTAAAAATATTTAGAGCCCGTTTAGTTCGCTGATTCAAATTTTTAATTTGAGTTGAAATGTGATTTTATGTGAGAGTTTTTTACTGTAGTAAAAAAGTTAGATGTGATTGTTTGTGAGAGCTTTTTACTGTAGCAAAATTCGAATTCTAAACTCGAATCAGCGAAATGAACGAGACCTTAACGTGTGATACAAAATTACTCGTGCTCATTGATGAAAATGTCCACGACATTATCAATATTTTCATGATGTTATCTATATTTTAAAGTCTAAACATGAATAATAGAAGAAATATATTATTTTTAGTATGTCCATAAAATATCTATAATATTTAAAAATATCCATAAAATTTATAAATATCCGTAAGTATTCATAATATTTTTAGATATGTCTACAAAATATCCAAAAATACCCAAAAAAAATTACACAAAAATTAATTTTTGTAGCAAATTCTTTTTCTATTTTTTCAATAAAATGTGACAGCATTATTCAAATTAAAAGCAATAAAAAATATTAAGACTTAATTAGTTTGTTAAATAATTTTTACTTTTTTAATTAATGATTCATATTTAAATATTAGTGAGGAAGATTTTACACATACTACACAAATGAAGATCATAGGTGTAGGGCAGCAAATCCTGGTATTAGAGTAATTGGAAAACAATTTATAAAAAGATGTTGTGTGATTTAAATTAGTCAAAAAACTAATGACTATTTTGTGGTTTTAAGTTTTGATTCCATGAACTTATTAACTAACAAGTTCATATAGTTATAATCATCCATATAATTCTCACATAAGATCTACTTTAGAAGTATAAAACCAAGTTGGATTAACTAACAATATCTAATTTATAGGTTAACGGTGGAAAGAAATCAAGAAGCATATGTATGTGGGCACATCAACAATTATCTCCATAATTATTTAAGGGTACAATGTTAGAAAATGTATTGTTTAGATCAAGATCAGAACCTAGCTAATGCGTTTTTCAACCTGCTAAAAACTCGTTTTGGTACTGAAAGCACTTTAAATCTGTGTATACTCTATTATGTTTGATAATTAATTTTCATGTATTATATATAATTATTGTGCCTTGTTTGTATTATGAATGTAAAATTATATTTGAATCATAATCCGTATATAATTATGATAATTTTTTACTATATTATTTGACATAACTCTCACATTCCGACCAAAATGTATTATTTTTGTTATTAAATTAGTCTAAATTAAGTAATATTGATTGTTTTTAATATTTTCCATGGTTTTAATAAAAAATTAAAATTTTTTTAAGGTATCTATTTTTTTTTTAAATATCTATGGACATCGACATTTTCGTCAATATTATTCGTAAATCAAAATCTCGACAACTCTCTCGGCATCGACATTTTCATTTATGTCATACTCCATATTAGATTGTTAAAAAAACGATTCAATAATTAAAAATAACATTTTTACTTTTCATCGCTTAATGTTTTTAATATCAATATAATTGGTTCCGGTGCGTTTGTTTTGCATACCACTAGAGTCAAATCCTTGGCGCATGTGATAATGGTGTTTCCCTTCAGTTTTACAGTCCCCACTTTTGCCTCTTTCTTTCGAGATTCTGACTTGTTTGGATGCATATCTTGGAAAATCGAAAAATTCTTCCTCTGTATTATGTGAAGTGAGAAATTATAAACTTTTTTTGGGAGGAACAAAGGGAAGAGAAAGCAGATTTGATAGAAGTTACATACTTTTTTTTGGTGACGTTTCAGACTTAAAGAATACAAATGAGGATGGCGATTCTCATAGAGAAAAACGACATTAAAGTAAACAACGATAATAAAAAATAACAAGATCATCATGGAAAAGGAGGGGGAAACGCCAAAAAAAAAAAAAAAAAAAAAAAAAACCCCACTAATAATCTTTAACAGGATAATTACAAGAACTACAATGACTGAAATCGAGGAAAACTGGAAAGGTCAGAAAGGCTGAAAATTCAACCTGACTCCAATAAAACGACAATAATAGCAGAAACGACACCAAATAAAAACTGATAATGCCTCAGAAAACGATATTAACCATGGAAAACTACAAGACATGGAAAAGCAGCGACTTGAAAACGACAAGAAAACATAATACATCATCCGATATAAAATGACGAGTACATAAAATAAAAGAGGGAAGGAGTTTTTTATTCTTTATTTTTTATTAATATTTTTTTAATCAAATAACTATATTAATAAAAAATATATTAATTAAAAAAATGAGTAAAATTTTAGACTCATACATTCAAATGGCAAGTTTAACAATTTTCTCTTCATAAAAATATCCCAAAAAAAGAGTCAAAAGACAATGATATGGAAAACAATTACCACGAGCGATATTCACAGGAAACCAAGAGCGGAGCTCCTTGGGCCTAAGGGGGCAGCTGCCCTAGTGTTTTCAAACGTGCCGTGCCGAGCCGGCACAACACGTCCAACCCCAGGCCTGTGGCGGGCCTGGGCTGGGCCTCAGGGAAGAACCTTAGGCCCAGCCCTAGTCCAGGTCCTTGTCCGTAAGGGCCAGGGCCAGGCCCAGGCCCTTCACGGGCCAGCCCTGGCCCTTTTAATATTTATTGAAATTTTTAATGAATAAAAAGGAAATATATTATATGCTCCTAAAAGATGTGATTTTATTGAATTGAAGTAATACGAATAAGTACACATAAATGACTGGCTCATTAAAAACCTTGTCAAGTAAAACCCGTGAGGAGATTGGCACAAAACCTTAGTGAAGAAAAAAAAAGTACAGTATACAAGGATGAGTAAATTACAAGGAATAAGGATAAGTAAATTACACTGTGCCCGAATTGCTTCCAGAAGGTTCTGTTATGTCTAAGTTTGAAAAATTTTCTTGAAGTGAATCATCTGTATAGTGTTGTTTTCGTCTTCTGGCATCCTCCCAGTATTTGATGCACATTAACCCCTCTAAGATATCTGGGTACATTCTGCTCATTTTCTCGTCAAGAATTCGGTTGCTTGCACTAAATGCTTACTCCAATGCTACCATTGACACTGGAGTTGTCAGAATGTCACGTGCTATCATGGACAGTATTAGAAAATGATATGCCTTGCTCTTCCACCACTGTAATATGTCAAGTTTGTCGTCATCAATTATAAAATTTGATTCAAAATATTTTACTAGTTCTGAAGACGCTTGTGTTGATGAGGATCATGTTGCTTTCTCCTTCCTCTTCAATAAGCTCCACGATAATCGTTTAGGCCCCAACCTGCTCATTGACGTCGAAGTTGTCTGTTCTTACTGCCCTGTTCCGTATCTTTTCTCATACAAAGCAAACAAATTTTCTAACATTTTCCTAGCTTGTTCTATGGTTAGTTGCATATCAATACCTAAATTATATGTTATAGTAGACATCAAACATTCAGTCTCAACTAATCCGCATCTAGGATCTAAAATGGTTGCTAATACATATAACATAGGACAACCGGCCCAATAACTTTTAAGTTTAGCTTCCATTGCATTAACTATAGGTCCAAAAAGATCATTTTCCCTATAAAATAGAAATGTTTCTGAAATATTAAATAGTTGATGCAAAGCTAGATGCGTAGTAGGATAATAAACACCATAAAGTAATTCGGTAGTGTTGTAGAATACTTTTAAAAATTTAAAAAAGTAATCACTAATCTTCCAATCTGTTTCGAAAATTAAATGCTCACCATGCTTGTTGTTCACGTACGAAGTGATGATCTGTTGATACGAAATTACAGTCTTCAACATTAAGTAGGTGGAGTTCCACTTATGTCTCACATTAGTTGGAAACTTTCTTAGGCGCATCTGGCTGTTCTTATAATATTGTTGAAATTCTTGGAGCCGAGCTCCATAAGTATACATGAAAGATAAAGATTCTCTAATTTTTGTTAGATGAGAGGAAATAGATTCAATTCCTGCTTGTACTACTAAATTTATTATGTGACATGCACACCGTTGATAAAAAATTTCATCACCAAAAGGTGGATTCAAATTAGCTTTAAACATGTTAATTGCAACTGTGTTAGCTGACGCATTATCAAAAGTAATTGTTAAAACTTTATCTTTGATCCCATAAAAATTAAAAATTTATATTATATTTGAAAAAAAATAGCATTTGCATTATAAGGAAATGGACATAAATGAAAACTAATTATCCTCTTCTGTTAAACTCAATCCCTGTCAACATAATATGCCGTGACACATAAATATCTAGTTTTATTGCACCCCTCCCAAAGATCAAAAGTAAAAGATATTGTAGCATTGAAAGACCTAAAATTATCAACTAGAGATTGTCTCATTGTATAAAATACTTTCATGCAATCAGATCGAGTTGTGTTTCTACGTACCCATTTAAATTGTGGATAGCAGGCCGTCTGTATGAATTCTTTAAATGCTGAATCATCTGTAAAAGACAAAAGTAATTCGGCACTAGCTAAAAATTAAGCTAGTGCCTCACGAGCACGTTGTGCATCATATGTAAAATTTTGTAAACCTTGTGATGTGAGTGACAATGTTTGTTGGCGGGAGTTCACACTACCACCTTAGTACAACGGTAGACATGCTTTCTAATGTCTATCAAGATGGTCAGTACTCCCACCCTTTTTATTAGAAAAGTATTTTTTATAATATTTACATACCGCACGAATTTCCATGCGGGGAGCACCTCTGTGAAATTTTCCATGCGGGAGCAGTTCGCGGTCTTTTTCCCTTAACACGTTCTCCAACTTCCTCGTTGTGCACCGATTGATTATCAACCGGAACAGTTTTCGTTCCAGTAGGGTTGGAGTTGTGCATCAACATTTCATCCTCGTAAAATGGTTCATCTCCAAGATCAAGGAAATCATGGATTTTTAATGTGGCCATTTTCTATAAAAAAAAATAAAAAATAAAAAATAATGTTAAAAAAATATTTATAACCAGTGAACAATATAAATAAACATTGAATAATACAATGTTATGAAACCAAAATAATGAGTAGAATACCTTTTTTCGGGATTTCTTCAAATTGATTGAAATTTGTAAAATAAAACGCTAGAAAATTAAGAATTGAGAGAGAAAGCTAAGAATCAATATCAAAGAGAGAAGATGAGAAGATGAAAGATATAATGAGAGTGAGAGGAGAAGTTGAGAGTGAGTTGTTGTGTGGGATTTAGGGGTATTTATAGGAGTATTTTTGGCTTGATTTTCGCAATGTAATCGTTGGGCCTGTCGCCTACCCAACGATTGGCCCGTCACAGGACTAACACCAGGCCCGTGACAGGCCGACCTTTGGGCACGCGATGGGCCCAACAGTCACATTGTGGCGTGCTAGGACGGGCCGAATCACGGGCTTGGGCCGAATCGCGTGCTTGGGCCGAATCGCATGCTTGGGCCGAATCGCATTCTTGGGCCGAATCGCAAGCCGTGCTTGGGCTTTAACGGGTTATGGCCGAGGCCGCGGGCTGGGAAGCTGAGGCCCAACCCTAGTCCGTGTAATGTGCCGGGCCGGCAAGGCCCGTAACAGTACAGGTCTGGTATGTGCCGAACCCGATACTGTAACGGGCTGGGCTGAGTCGGGCCGTGCCTATTTGACATCTCTAAGGTGCCCTCGTGGGCCCAATGGCTCCTTTTATTCTTGGCCCCAAAAAATTTTTCTTTTACAATTTTACTTATCATTTGCCCCCTTAAAAATTTTAAAATTGTAATATTAAGATAGAATTTTAAAAAAGATTTCAAGTATGTCCAGAATGTTTGAGCTTTAAATATACTCATTTTTAATTTTAAAACCTCAAATAAACGAAAACTATGTAACTTATCTTTTATGAACTTTAATTTTAAAAGTGGATTAAATTCTATAACAAGCTTAGTTCATTCGGAAGAAAAATAAAGAAGATAATAAAGTAGATAAAATAAAGGCAAAAGGAGAGACAAAGTTAAGAAAATACAGTTGCGTAATTTTCAATTTAATAATATTGGTTCTATTACGCCCCCTGAAAAAACTTTCTGCCTCTACCAGACTACCACTGCAGGAAACGACAATAAAATAAAAACTAATCTAGTTTGGGAGACGACATCAATCACTAAATGGCAGTAATACAAATGACAATTGCAGAAAAAGTGAAAAACGATGAGAGAAAGAGAGCTAGACCTATCAGCAAGCTGGGTGATAACTTCCAGAAAAAGAAAATAACTTATGAAATGACAACTTTAAATCCGTTTGAGATGATAATCTCCTTGTACTTAAAAGTCTCGAGGAGTGAGAAATATGCATCTCAGAACATAGGACATGGGAGGATGGAGCTCGAGTTTAATTTGTCAAAACGCTGTTTTTTAGGCATTTGAAATTTCTAAATCTCTGTCTAAAATTACAAATTGAGGTAAAAAGGAAAAAAAAAAAAAAAATAGACTACTTTGATATCGAAGTTTATGATGCATTTAGGTCTCGTCCTTCTTCCTTGTTCTTGTTCGGTTGTTGACAATTTGCGGGCCCAAGCCACCGCATTTTCCCCATGCGTGTGCCCCCCCTCACTTCCTTTTATTATTAGTATTATTATTATGTTTCTTCTGTATATAAATGGTAAATAGGATTTAGGACGACAGCTTATGAGTCCATGAACCAGAAAGATTCTAGCAGGTGAGCTTGCTTCGATGACAGCCAAAGGGGGATGATTGAATCAGAAAACGACAATACCATAAAAAACGACCTGTATAACTCTGAAAACAACGTCAATATAAGGGGACAATAACCAACAAATATTAGAGATCCACGTATGGGCCGGGTAAAATATGCCAGCTCGAAGTTCGTCACTGTTGATCCTGGTCCGGGTCTGGTCCTAACCTCCAAGTCGAGATGTTAAGATCGAAAGCTTATTCATGCCATACTAGACCGGCACAAAGGACCTTTTTTAATTTTTTTTTTGTTTTTGAGAAAATTGTTAAACTTATTTTTAAAATACATAAGTTTAAATTTTTAATTTTTACTCTAAATTAATACATTTTTATTAATATAATTATTTAATTAAAAATGTATTAATTAAAAATAAAAAGTAAAAATTAAAAGCATGTACTTTTAAAGGATATTTATCAAATTTCTTTTTTTTTGTTTTTTAAAAAATATCTTATAAAGCTCTGGATTGAACTGGCCCAAAATTTCCATTAAAGTCACCGAGCTTAGCTGACCGCCCGAACTTTCACCTCTAGCAAATATACATCAAGAGGAAGATGAAACATAACATTTGAAAGCGCCTAAAGCAGTAGCGTTCGTGGTGGTTCTTCGGGATTCCAATGCACTGCGTCCAAGATCAGAACAACCTCCAAAAACTACTTAACGAGAAAAACGACAATGAACAGAAGAAACGAGATTATAAAATGAAGACGATAATAATTTAACAAGACTTTAAAACACGGATTCATGGAATACGACTAAAGCTTAAAACCCGCAATTATAAGCTGGAAAACCGATTGTACTTAAAAAACAACAATAACCTGTGAAAACGATATCATAAGGAACACAACAATGACCAAAAAACGACAGTGAACATCTTCAGTAACCTAAAAAAGGTCCTGACGTAGAAATGAATATGACCGAGAAGACGACATCACATGGAAGTCGAATTTGATTTAGAAAACGATGAAAACCTTAAAAAAAAAAATCATGTAGAGAAAACACTAATGACTTGCCGAAACGACAATAACTTATTTTATAAAAATTGACAGGGGCTTCAAAAGGATAGCAAGTCTCTCTCTCTCTCTCTCTCTCTCTCTCTCTCTCTCTAACCAAAAATAAAACTTCTTGTGGAAACGACAAGTTAATAGCAGGAAAGACTTCACATGGGGAGTGACAAAAATGGTAGAAACGACATCACGATGAAAACGATATTGGGCAGTAAAGCTCACATAACCTTGTAAACGGAAGTGCTAGAATCGTCAATAACACAAAATGACATTGCTTCTAAAGGGCTATTTTACGACGGTTTGATGCTAATTTTTTGAATTACGAGTGTTTGATGCTAACTCTCGGCTATTTAGCAATTATCAATGGCCACACCACGCACATTACAGTGAGGCCCTTATAGCAGTTGTGAATTCCTATACCTCGATTCCCTTCAGGCTCTGTAAGTTGAGACCTTAATTTGAACTTCGAAACTTTTTTTTTTTCCCCCCCCCTTTATGAGTACAATCTATCATGATGATACATGCATATACATATTTGTAGGCTTTTATTTAGAAAGAAGATTGACGGAGGCTGAAGTTGCGGTGAGACTGAAAGACAAGAATTAGATCAGATTCGTAAACGAAGTTGTGTGAGAGGTTTGCTTCACTATCGATTAGAGCTTGAAAGACTAGGCAAAAGTAAAAGTCTTCAAAGTAATAATAATAATAATAAAAGCAAACGAATAAGGAAATGAAAAGCGGGTGAATAGATTAAGGGCCGGTTTAGTTCGCTGATTCGAGTTGAGATGTGACTTTATGTGAGAGCTTTTTATTGTAACAAAAAAGTTAGATGTGATTGTTTGTGAGAATTTTTTACTGTAAAAAAACTCGAATTTTAAACTCGAATCAGCGAAATGAACGGAGCCTAAGCAAGTTCATTGGTTGCCACAAATCCACGTACATAAGTTCTAGATAAAGTTAAACCGAAGTTTTTTTTATGTTTCAAAGATTCCAGGCAAGAACCACATGAGATGAAATTGACATTTTTGGCACTGCCCAGACTTTGATTTTGCCTAACTGAATATATATTGTTCGGTTTATTTGGATCCGATATTGCTAGACTTGACGATCAATGGTGATAAGTTAACAATCCTCTTTGCAAAATAATGCAGGCTCTAGAAAGGATAAATTGAAAAGTGCAAATAATTTTTTATTAAAATTTTTTCTCGAAGTATCTATTAGTTCAGTGGGTTAGAGAGTCGTGCTAATAACGCGAAGCTCGCAGGTTCGAGACCTGCATGGGCCTTTGACATTTCAAAAAATTTTTGTTACGTCATTTTTTGACAAGACCATGGCAGAAAAGATTGACTGGGCCGACTAGCCCAAAAGGCCTAATAGAGACTGGGGACCGTTCATTTCCCAAAGTTTTATGTCCGCCTTAGAGTAGAATGGATTATTAGAACAAGTGTGGAATGTACGAAATATGTTCTTAGCTGCTCTTTTTTTTTTTTTTTTTTTTTTTTTTTTTAAAAATTTTCAAACAGAAAAAAAAGGTAATTAGTAGCCAAAATTACCAAATATCTTAGCTAAATAACTTGGAAAAGTAGAGAAGGGAGCCATTATAAAGGAGTTCTTCTATTTCAGAGTTTCCTTAATATAATAGGACTTGCACCAAGTCAAATATTGGATGCTATTATATCAGGTAAAATGTCAATTTCAGTAGATACTCTATATTTCAACCTTATCGAAATTTCAACATCAATCGCTTCCACAAATTAACTACTACACCAGAATTCAGCCTTGTTCCCCGGTTACAAGCATCGTTCATCTTCCTCTACCCTTCCGAGCACAAGGTGGCCAACAATGGCAATTTTTCGGAATGGCAAAACATTGTCATATATATATATATAATGAAAATTTCTTTTAACCCCCAATTCTTCCCGCCAAAATAAACTGTGTCAAAACAAAATAAATTTACAAAAAAAAAAAAAAAAGAAAAAAAAAAAAACACACACACACACACAAAGAGAGAAGAAAATCTTCAGGTCAACAACTTCACGGAGTAGAAGAACGATTCCTCAAAAGATGAGAAAGACCATGGCCGACTCCTCTTCTACTTGGACCGGAATAAGCTTGAGTTATCTTCAATCTCTTGCTTGCATAATTAATAGGCAAAACATTATCATGCATTATGGCATGCCCAATCCCCTTATTACTTGGACCGGAATACGCCTTGGCTATCTTCAACCTATGGGACGACGACGTTTTGGAGAGCTTGACGTGGTGGTGTATGATGAGAGGCCTTGAGGCCTTTACTTGCATGCCAAATGAGACCATAAGAAGGAAGATCATGACGACGGAGATGGTGTAATTGTATTGCCCATATGAAATTCCAAGTTGACTCTTCATCTCCTTCTCCGCTTTTGGTTTGTCGTTGATTACCTTTGTTGTGATAACTTTGCCAATCTCCTTGATGGTGGGAATTGTTAAACCTTGTTTTATATGTATGTATGTATATATATATATATATATATATATATATATATGCAGGAGATGTAGAGATGAGATATATATGAGCCCTTAAATAACGGAAGAAAAATATAATTAAGGATTAAAAGTTTTGGACTTCTGTGGATACATCTCATATTAAATATTATGTGTTATCTTGCTCTTTTCCATCACCCGGATCCACAAATATGCTAATATCATTTTTTTTACGAGGAATTAGTTGTAATTAAAATTTAAGTGGTTTGAGCCATTTAGTTATGCAACATGTTTTGACAAAATATATATATTGCACGACTAATTATTGCTTGGTGAGGCTATGATTTGGTAGATCAGGATGGAGTTTAGAAATTTGATTTAATATTGTAGTCTTGGTAAGTTGAAAAACGCGAATAATGCCAAATTAAGGAAAATGACTATTTGCTAGGGGCAGGTGGGGGCGGGTTATATGACTTAGGACTTAATTTGGGGTGGTATCTACAGTAATTGGTGAAAAACATAGCCATATACCATATCTCAGAATTCATTATAAATTTAAAAACATCTATTTTCTTTTCTCCAACTGCACTTTTTTTTTTATTTTTTTTGCAAACAACTTATTTTATATTCAGGATTATTTTAATTTAATATTTATCATAATTTCTAAGTATCTGAATATTTATTAGTATTTTTTGTGGGTGGAGGGGCCAGGGGAATGTGTATTATTGTTCTTTCATAAGATAAACAAACATATATCTCAAAATCTTCCCGTACGTCACAAATGGACTACATAACATTTTATAAATGTGTTTTTCATTCAAAACATCTGGCCGCTTTTGGGATGAAATTCATTTCAGTTTAAACCCTCGAATGAGGAATATTGTGAGCATGTCTAGTTGTAAAGAGAACAACTAATTACACATAATAGTAAGATCATGTGACACACACACACACACACACACACACACACACACACATATATATATATATAGCTGTTATTTGTGGATCAATAACATTTAAGTTGAAAAACTACATAAGCTGTACCATTGACAGCAAGCCCGTGATTAATGTGAATAATTTCGAACAACAAGATCTTAGCTTGTCAAAGAGGCAAATTTCCGACTTAGATGGCTCTTGCCGGGTGGTCTGTTGTCCTCTTTCGATAACGTGCGCCCCCCAAATGTAAAACTGAAGATTCAGAATTAATTGTTGATCACGAGCCATACTTTGAATTGTGAAAGCAAACAATAAAATTCGCCACACACACGAAACGCATTATTTTATTGAGCACATGATCCATAATTAATGCATCCCAATCGTCAGCCGTAAAATCAAGCTAGAGAGTATAGAGACTTGACTATATAATATGCCTCACGAGGCGAAATATTCTGATATGGGGAATTCTAGTTAGATATTTCTTCCCTGTTAAAGATACCAAGGAAGTCACGTGTTTGTGGATAAACACAAGAACGAAAGAAATCTGAAGTTTATTTGCAATATAAGCATTAACAATTGCAAATAATGTATAGGAAAATTTACACATGTCATTCTTGTATTTTTATCTTTTAGTAAAATTTACTTTTTATTCTTAGAAACTACGTAGCACCCTTTTGCATGTGAAGTTGATTTGAGTTTAAAATGTTACACTTTGACCTCAAAAGAAAATGGACAAATATTTTCAATCTCAATTTTCCCTTTTTAAAGCCTAATTGCATTGTGCTTGCGCAAGGGAAGGGAGCTCGCCTCGCCACCATGAGCATGAGAGGAAGGTCGCTTAACATACTAGTAACGCTTGATGCATAGCCTTCCATAAGGTAGATCTCCATTGATTTTGACGTTTCCAACAGTCGATTTTTGGGCGGTTGTTTGATTCTAATGTTAACTTGCTCTTATTGAGGCTTTAAGTTTATTTTAAATGCGACCTTTCGATAATGCAAGAGTAAAACAGTTTTACACAACTTACTTTCTATCCAAATTCACAAGAAGGCTAATTACATTGATAGCAAAACTTCAAATCAGAAGTGTCTAGATGTAGTTTTCAAGAATAAGGGTAAATTTTACTATTACGTGAAATTACGAGAGTACAAAATGTAATTTTCCCATAACACAAGAAGAGGAAATCAACAACGGGTGTAACCGCAAATACACACTCGTAAATTGGTGTAGGCAGAGCAGCATGGAAATTAACATGTTAAGCGCCGCATATCTTGCCAAGTTGGAACTTCGAAGAGTCATGCGTGATGGTTGGGCTGAGGGTAGACGGAGAAAATTTTAAAATTTAATAATATAATTTATGCATTTATGTCAAGAATTTTTCTAGAGAATATTATGTTATATTTTGTGACTGAATAATTTATAGAATTAACATCAGTATTCTTAAATTTTACATTAAGTTCACGTTTTTTGAAAATCTTAATTTCAAGAATCTCTAAGCACAATACGATATTAACAGCATACCGAGAAACACTCTGACATTTAAGAAAAAAATCCTTAATTGCCGAACAGTTAGGTTGAAATTATGAGGATAATGCTTTTAGTAAAATGATACAATATGAGCTTGGGAGTTGACACCGTCAGTGACAATGTTATTTCTGGAATATAATGCAGAAAAAGTTAAGTTTAGAATTTATTTAGTCTAGAAATAATTTCAAGACTTGAAACAATCCAAAATATTACGCGTAAGAATTTAATTCTATATTAAATTATTCAGGGATTGATATCAAACTGTAAATAAACAATAGAAAAAGAACCGTCGAAAACTAATACTTTTTGTCGACTAAGTTAATTTTTTACAGTCAATATGAATTTTATCTGTGTTAAAAAAATCTTAAGAGATAAGGCCAAAGTACAAGATTTGACATGAGTTGATGGTGGTAGGTGAAGAACAATCATGATATTTTTTTTTTTCTCTCTTTTCTCTCCTTGTGACCGGCCATGGGGTTTAAGCAAAATTTTGGTTAAATAAGTTGGACTAGAAGACTTAATTAAGAGATAAATCAAATCACCCATTTGACAAGAAGGCTCACGCTCACTTTTACTTCTCTTCTAAAACACCTACCAACTCACTTTCATTTAGAGGATGTTTGATTGATGGATTCAGAATCATGATTCATAATCATTTTCCATTTACGTGTATTTTTTGTGAGAGAAAATATTATAGCGAGTCACGAACCATGATTCGAACCATGACACGAATCCTCTAACCAAACGTCCCTAGTTTTCTCAAATTTCTTTCTTCCATTCTCTCTATGCCAAAACCAGTTCTTCCATAACTCCAAACACTCAAAATTTTCTCCATTCTTCCCTCACCAAAAACCGAGCCTCCCTCTAGCTCACATACTCTAAAAAGTTTTCATCTTTCTCTCCACAAATCGTAGTTTAAGTTGAAGGAGAAGAGGATGATTTCAATGGTTTTTCAAGAGAGTTCTTCAAGAGTAATTTCTTGAACTCTCATTCATTATCTTTTTCTAGCAAACCTTAAGCTTGAAATTATGGATGTAATTTGTGGTTCCTTGAGGCTATGGTTTGTAATGAGGGTGGGTGTGTGAGTTTATGGTGGTTTTGTGTGTTTTGAGGTTATCTTAGTTGGTTGTGTATGGTATGCTTATGTTTAGTCTAAGTATTGCATGATTTAAGTTATTTTCCGGTTACTTTGAACGCGAAAATGAGGATCGTAGAGCAAGACTTTTCAGTTATTCTAAGTTTGAACTTATAGTTCTCGATGTTTTGAACGTTTTTCTGTGACTGTGAATAAACCCAGTTTTAACTATAAATACAAGTTTTAAGCCGTTTTTCAAAAACACTGCAAGCTATCCAAAAAAAAAAAGAACTGTCTCAAAACTGGCAATCACTATTTGCAGCCAAACGAGCCCTTTAGAGGTCGAATCTCAGTTTTTTTTTTTTTTACCAAACTCGTAAATTTTAGATCTTGACGAGACGAAAAATTCTCATAAAGAAAAAATTTTCAAAATCTTACTCTAAGATGTAGTAAAACACAAATTTCTTAAACTGCATAGTTTTAACTGGACAAACCTAAAATAGTTTTAGTTCTTAACAGAAAAGTTCATCAAAAAACACGAGATGTAATTTCAGTAAAATACTATGATTTTAGACCTCGCTTTAATGGAAAATATTCATGAAGAAAGTTTTCGAGAAAACCGTTTCTAAGACATAGTTTCACGGTGCTTTATAAACTAATCGTAAAATGACTTGTGAAATAGTTTCAAAAGTCGGTATTCGACAGAAAATTTATTTAGGACTGATAATGAGAATTTAGTACTTGTAACTAAATAAATGAGCAATCGGTTTTATGAAAATCGAACAATGGTTTCTTTTAAAACCTTAATAGTTTTCGAGCAAAACATACAAACGAGAACTTACGAGCCCAATATGTTAGGCCCTTAGAATTACAAAGTTAGATACGGGTCTAACGCTTGTATTAGTTCAAAAACATCTGCTCAAGTCTAAATTTCTACGGTCTAGAATTAGAACGTCTTTATTAAGTCTCTAGGTCAAATTGGACCTTAATAATAGAACAAACCCAATAAGGTAATTTATGGAGGATTAGTTGCTCGATTGGATAATTGATTAATTAGAAATTGATTTTCAACCTAGGCATATGTATGTTAAGGGCAATTAGGAAAAATAGGATTATGAGGATTTAATAAATTTAATCCTTATACTGAATACGAGATTTTACAATCCTTTAATAAAGAAAAGGAAAACATGCCTTAAGTGAAGGATTAGATTCCTTTATAGGTTTGTTAAATTAGAATAGCAAACGACAGTTAATCTCACACTCTCAATGAGTGTTCATTTTCATAAATAAGCAAGTAAGAGAATAGACTGTTTGGCGAATAGTGAATTTCAGCTCTGTAAAACAGGTAAGTAGGAATCACGCCTACAATATGAATATATTTTAAATAAAATGTATACATGATATATATGCATGTTTATGCTTTATGTTATAGTATGCAATGTCATGCCATGTTGCATACACTTTAATAAGTCAAGTGAAACTTATAAGAATAATCTCAGTTGAGTGTCGTACCAGCCTCTAAGAGGGAGGTAATTAAGACTCTGCAAGGGAGATAGAAAAATAAAAAAGAATATAGTAAATTAAATCACGGTGTCGTTGGGGACCTTGCAAACCCTCACGTCCTGATGATTGCGCGCAAATGGTATGAGCACTCAGGCTCATCAGTAAGCAAGATAAGATCAGATAATAAGACTTTAATAAGACATGATCATAATTAAGCATAATTGTCTCATTCATATTTATTCATGTGAACTTACACTTGTTTTGCGAGAGATAGTTCTTACTTGTTGAGTGAAAGTTCACTATAGAATATTTATACTGTAGGTAAGCAACCTGCACCTAATGCCTGATGGACTGATGGCAAGACAGCGGATGAACAATGTGGAGATTGGGGAATGGATACCACTCGCAATTATTTCTACAAAAAATTTTATGTGATAAATAGTTTTGCTAATTATGACTCTAAAACTACATGTTAAATGATTAGGTTATAACTGTTAAGTATATGTAAGTAAGCAAAACTTAAAGATCAACTATATACATACATATATATATATAGATATATTTATTTTTTGAAAGATGAATATGTTGAGGTATAAATGTTTTGTCATAATTAAGAAAGAAATTCAAAATTTATGTTTACTATAATAGGTTAAAAAAATGTTTCGTAAATTTTAAAAAATTATAGCAAGTATATGTTAATGTTAGCTTCAGTGACAGCCACTTAATAGAGTCGTCACAGAGAGAATATAAGAAGACCGTTGCATTGATCCAAGTTAGAGAGCCTCAAAATCAAGCTGATTAAGATCATAAACAAGACTTTATATATATATATATATATTTATATATTTATATATATAGTGAAGATCATGATCAATGAGACTTGAGATCAACACAAAAAGCCCAAATTCAGATTTATGCAATCTCTAAACTAATGCTAGTTGTTTTAATCACCAAACTAATGCAAGTTGTTTTAATTAGATGCACCAACCAATTGGTTTTCGTTTTCCCACTAAAAATTCGAATTTTGTACTTAATTATTGATGATGATGAAAGAAAAAGGTGACCATCTGAAGATATGAATACGCTCATTCAATAAGGTCAACAGTTCAAGTGATAGTTTTTAAATTTATTTTATCTTTTTTTTTTGAAGAAAAGAAAGATTGTTTCTGGTAGACTGTTATGATATGTTTTTTAATCATTAGATATAATTAAAATCAAATGAAATTGAAGAAATATGTAGAATAGACGGTTTCTGACGTTGATTTGAAGGTTGAAAACGGCTAAAAAAAATAAAATTACTGATAATTTCATTTTTCTGGTTGCAGGGGAGAAACTCCCAAAATGTAAATTATTTGAGCTTTTATATAAGCCATCATGATTTCCCTTTCGTTTTTTATTTTTCTGATTTACTTTTAAAAAAAATGAACTTTAGACGTCACAAAAAAAAGAGAAAAAAGTTTAGTGACAGTCTAAAGTCCAATTAGCCTCTAATTCCTTTTTTTTATTTTTTATGAAAAATGTTATGTAGTAGAAGAATGCTGAAACATAATTTAAATTAAGTGGTGGTGAGTATTGATTTGGTCATAAGTTGCTTTATAGCATTGTATTAGATCCTAACTACACTGTTATAAGTCATCGTAAAATAAGTACGCAATTTGGCCTATTAATTAGTCAATTCAAGAAATATTCAACATTGAACTTTTCATCCATGTATTCTTTAACAATTGTCAGTGTGAATGAAATAATATCTCTATCCTAATTTTAATCTAATGTTGTGAGTACTCCCAGCGACATAGCTATGCTATAACTTGGGGGGGCTTGAGCCCTACCTCAACTTTTTTTTTCATTCCTTTTTTCTCCTATATTTACATAAATATATCTTTAAAAAATTGAACAAAGGCCTCTCTAAAAAATTAAAACTACAATTTTATACCTTTTAAATTCTTGTTGTAATTATTAGTCAACTCACATAAAAATTTCTAATTTCGTCACTGAATACTCCATTTATTTTTTGAAGCGAGAAAGAAGAGAAAATAGTGATTTTTCTCTATTTCATGATTTTGTACTGATAATAGAAACATTTTAGTGAAAATTGCTTGGCGTTGAATTGACAAACAAGAAAGCACGAAATTTCAGAGGATGTCTCATGTCTGTGACTCTGACCATATCTATGGCATAAAAATTAGTGGTGTTTCTTCCTGCCAAATTTCATTAAATGAACCAAGTATACTATTTTAGAATAAATATCATGGAATTAAATAGCACCAGTTGTTCCATTTTTCATATATTTCTGAAAAGCGAGTTAGTTAAGACAAAAGAACTATAAAATCGCGCATTTTTTAATGACTCTTTGATACCATGTTTAACCCCATAAACATACACCGACAGTTTGATTTGTACTTGGCATATAACAAAATAAATTTTTTAAAGACGTTGAAAATCTATGGCTTGGCCCTTTTTTTGAGCTCAAATGCGGCATCCTGGAAAACCGGTGACACCAAGCGGCATTGGTTGAAAATAAAAACTGTCCTTTCCTTACTAATGTCAAAATGTAGACATCAGGGACAGTTTATCACCAAGAACTTCTCATACTTTCTTATATGTGACAAAGGGAGCTAGAAAGTATCCGTATATTTTTAATCATTCCACCTTGGACAGAGCATGTTCTTCTAAACGGAATGTTGAAATTGTTGAAAAAGCTCTTGCCCGGCTTTGAAACTTGCCCTTATCTTTCATTTGAATATTATTTTGAAAAGGACTTAAGAGAGATATAGGATCCCGGGTAAAACTTCATGCAAAGTCTAAACTAAAAGCGAGATTTCTGCTTCTAGGGCAGTGTCCTAGCTTGCTATACCCATAAAATGCGTTCATAAGAAAAAAGAGATGGGGACTTTCTCTTATAAGACCACCTAGTTTTTTATCGTTAGATCTAGTCAATATATTATAATATTAAAGAAAATTATAACAAACAATTTAAGTTTTGATGGCTAAAAATAAATATTTTTCTATAGTTTATATTTTCATGACCTATTAGAGAAATCTCTAAAGAGATAGATACCCCACACCCTAAAAAGAAAGAGAAAAGAGATGCTCAAAGTTCTGGTTTACATTAGGACCTACATCTTCCCAAGTCCTTTGTGTTACTTTCCTCCTTATCTTTTGGCCCCCACTAAAAGTCACCGTCTTTTGCTTTAGAAGGATGTTGTTCAACAAACAATGAGTATTCATGAAAAAACCAATTTGGTTCTTTTTGTTCAAAATTAAGTACAAGTGTGTCACATATACGATTTCTATATTGGTCTTTCTTTCTTTATTGTCGGCCTCTTATTGGTTAGCATTTCAGAGAGAAAATACAAGAATAATGAAAATGGCACCGCGTGGACAGATATGTAACACACTCCGCGCACGTGTCGGATCGTGTGAAATCAAAAGGAGCAAGAATGACTAAGTCTGTGACAATGTAAAAAGGACAATGAAAAAAAAAAGTGTATACTTGAGATTTTGCAAATTTTGCTTACATACCGAGACTACGGATGAGCTAATTTCTAAGCTTTTGCCTTTTATTTCCCTCACTTTTCGTTGGTGACTTCATCCCGTATGTAATATATATGTACTCGCTTGTAGAGAAAGTCAAATTCTCGCAGCACACCAACAATTTCAAAGCAACTCCCTATTCCCCAAGTAAACTACACACACACACACACACACATATATAGAAATATATATATTGATATAAACCAAGTCAAACAATCGTGTAAGACCCCACACGGACAAACCTCCAATCCCACACCGCCCCAAATACAAACTGTGTTTGTGTGTATATATATACATGCATCAAGTGGTAGACCTGGCATTATTCCTATCCTAACAAAGAGAAATACAAGGCAATCGAAAGCAAAACCAAAACAAAACCAAAGAATAATATTACCAGCCAGCTAGCGAGAGACCAGATCATGTCAATGAAGAAGAACTCAAAAAGCAGCTCAATGAAGAGAACCAGCAATTGGTTTGCACTCGGTTTGATACTAATCATGATCGTGTCATCACAGTTCAGTCAAGCTGATTGCAGGGCGCTTCGATCGACGACGAACACCGTCGGTGCTAACGGAGATTGCGAACAAGCCGGTGGATCAGGTCATGACCAGATGGTAGGAATGTCGTCGTTCGCGGTTTCTTCAAACAACTCAGACATTAGCAATAGTACTAGTCGTCCTTTAGCCAGAAGCTTGGCGTTCAGATTGGCGTCTGGACCCAGTAAAAAAGGCCCCGGCCACTAGTACTCCCATCTATATATGTTGGTGAAATTGGAATCTTGACCTCATTCTTTTGTCATTGTTTTTCGCTTTTTTTAATTTTTTTTTTAATTTTTTTATTTTTACTGCGAAGCAGAAATTGTATAACTTCGGAGTTCGGAATCTTGGTTTTAGTTGTTTAGGAGGCATACACGCATGAAGTGCTCAATAGTTTCTCATGTCTTAGTACTGCTAGTTGGTAAAACAATATATATACAATTACAAAGTGCGTGCGAATTTACCTTGTCTATGAGCGATCCATCTGAATTGTGCAAATTACATGTACATGCCATTGTGTTCTTCTTCTGAACATGTTTTATATAAATATTTCTTACATATTAATGCCTCAAATAATATTATCAATATCAGTAGATTCAAAGAAAAGGTCTCTATTCTTTCTTTCTTTCTGTCTTCTTGGGTTCGGGCTTCGGCGAGTGAGAAGCAAGAAAAGGGCATTTAGAAAATAACGAATTTCAACAGTTTTTTTTCAAAGTTTTTCGCATTGAAGTCAGAGAGAGAGAGAGAGAGAGAGATCACAATTAGGGGAAGGGAGGCGGAAAAAAAGGTATACCTACTTAACATTGACAAAAGATCACAATGCCCAAAGTTAACATTGACCGGCTTTCTCTTGATGGACCACGTAAAATATTGACTTGTATCATTTTCAATTAATTACTTATTCTAATCCAAAGTTTGCTATTGGGTATTGTTAATTTCTTTTTACGCGTAGGAATACGTAATAACCGAGCAAAATCACTAAAAAATGCCTGGTCCACGAGCTGATTGCAAAAATGACATAAAGAGGTTTCTTTATTTGCAAAATGACTACCCAAAAGTTTTAATTGGCAAAATGATTTTCTTTTAAAATATGACAATCTCTCTCACCAAGAAACCGAGTCTGCATCAATGGTAGTCTCATCCAATTTCATCTCAATCTCTCTGAGCTCTACTCGCATTCTCTCTTCCATCGTTAAGTCTTCCGTCTGCGCAATTCCTCTGAACAACGGTTTCAGCCTAAGAAACGTCAGTTCAAGCGCGACAAGCTTCTTCGGCGTCCATGGCTCGAGAAGATGCAGACCCATCTCGGTCCAAGCCATGTCTTCCTCGTTCGGGTCTCGGCTCGAGGAGACCGTGAAGGAGACTGTCATTGAGAACCCAGTTGTCGTTCTCTAAAAATAAATAAAATTAAAATTAAAAAGTTATTTTCTTAATTTTACTTTTTCACTTGGTTATTTTAGCCAAATTCTCCTGGTCCACCTAACCACCTGTTTGTGAATTGATCTTTCGGGAAAGGGATCACAATATTACTTTAGCCTTTTTGGTTCTTTCTAATATCTCGTCATATCCATGATTCCCAATATTTATCGGCCAAGACAACAAAGGCTGCGTGACATTATTTGATCTCAAAAAGTTGTACAGAAAATTCAAGTTTCAAATCTTTTACTGCTTTGAAGTCATGTGAGAAAATAGAGACTCGTGTCGGCTACGAATACTTGCGCATAATGAGCAGCCTTTGTAAAACTTAAATTATATATATATATATAGGCAAAGAGTTGGGGCACAAGGCGCATGAAGGTCTTGTGTGTAAAGCCTCAAAACTGTTTTGAATGTTAGAACTTAGAAGGGGTCACCAAAGTTGAATTTTGAACAAATTAATATTTGGATGCTTTTCCCTTCAAGCATTAATTTTTGTACTATTGGAATTGTATTTGCACATTTGCACCAACTACCACATGAATACCTATGAGATAAGTTTTGAAAATCACATAAGAGGGGCTTTAAATTCTTTAGAGCTAGTCAAAGGGCGCGAGAGAACAAAACAGAAATCTTTGTCAATTGGAATTAATATTTTTTCTTCATTTTAGTCCAAACGATTTGTTAATATCATTGAGTTGCAGGTAATGACATAAGAAAGAATAAGAGGTAATGTGACACTTATATCAGCCGCGAAAGGGAAATATAGGCCTCGTTCATTTTACTGATTTAAATTTTCAGTTCTAAATTTTTACAGTTAAAAACTCTCAGAAAATGTCACATTTAACTTTTTTACTATAGTGAAAAGCTCTTAGAAAATATCACATCTTAATTTAAATTAAAAACTCAAATTCACAAAATGAACAAGACCATAATGTAAACTTAAAAAGTCAAAGTAGACAGCCCAATCAATTGGGTCACTTGTATTAAACAAATAAGATCAAGAAAGAGTAGTCTTCTAACTGCTCACGCACGGTTTTGTACTTGGTGCGTATACACTCCGGTTGTTCTTAATTTTAATTCTGTTATTTTTTTCAATAAGTATTCCTCCAATACAAAATTTTTCTGTATTTTCTTGAACATATAAAAAAAAACACAAGTAACGTGAATCTATTATATCGGAATAATGTTGACCGTTTTTCTTGTTAATTAAATAAGCACGAGTAACATGAAACTATTAAAGTACTCACAACTGTAGCTTTCTGATGGGAATGAAAATCCAACAAAACGGGCACACCTTCCATTAAAATTAATAATAATAATAATAATAATAAGCAACAAATAAAGAAATACTAAAAAAAAAGTAACAAATAAAGAAAAAAGAAAAAGCCCAACATTCTACAGCGCGACGTTTTCAAGTGTTTTTTGTATCTTTGCGCACGTATTCCTGTTTACTTGTTCATGGTCGAGGCGTTGGCCATCTTTAACAATCAACACTTACTTTTTCTTTTTTCTTTCTTTTTTTTTTTTTTGTGATCGAAAGGGTTTTATAACGAATCAACGGATTCGAACAGGGTTGTTTATGTTTCAAATGCCCAACTGAAATCGGTATTTTGACAAAGCGTGACCAAATAGATTTAGATTGATTTGTCTGAGTGGACCTAATCAAAAGCCCATTTTCAGATATGGGGAAACTCAGGTCTTGAGTCCTTAAAATGCGACAACAAATTTCAGATCATAATTGCACAAAATGATCACTTTCGAACTCTCTATTTAAATAAAATGCCCACTTTTGAATTCCCCAATTAATTTAAGATATGTTTATAATTTGATAATATGAATAATTTACTACTTTATAATTATTGCGATAATATCACTCGGATAAACTTTTGTATGTGAGCAGTTATCAATTTGTATAACTGATTTTAAATAATACTTAACAAAGGGTTAGGTCATTACGAGTCATGCAAATATCATTTTATGGACTTTTTTTTTTCATCTCGTGCATAATGAACATATAAATAGCTCTAACGTAAATGTTTCTTTTATCCACGCTTTTTTTAACTTGTTTTTAACCATGCATATTATAAGGTTATTAACAAGGTATACTTTTAAGAGAGAATAAAAATATCATCATTAAAGTAACACTATTTTATTTATGTACTGTTGTAAATTTATCTTATATTACTAATAATTTGTAAGTTATTTTTTAATAACCTCAGGTTATTTTTCATAATCTGCTCATTATTTTTCGTAACCTGTAGGTTATCTTTTTATAACCTGGATGTTATAAAAATATAACTTGCATGTTATTTTTCATAGTGACATTAAATTTTGTATAGTGAAATAAATAATAGAGTTGGAAAAAATGGTTAAAATTAAAATTTTCTCTACTTTTAATATTTTATCATTATAAATACAGAAATGTTAGCGTTATTTTTTCTGCCACTCTCTTTGTCACTTTTTATATTCATTGTTTGATACATGAGCTCCACTATATAAAACTTTAAAAAAATCAAAATAAGTTAAAAAATGTTTTTAGAAAATATTTTTAAATTATTAGTTTCTATTTAAATTATGAAAAGGGCGGTTTGGTCATTGTATCTCTCAAAATTGGTTTCAATGTATGAAAGAACGTTTCTTTAAAGGTAAAAATATAATTTTTATATTATTAAAAATACATGATATTTTCTTGATGCCTAGTAGGTTATAATCATGCTAAAGATTGAATCTCTATCCATTGACAATAAACTCTTCCATGAATCCACAGTAATATCCTTAAGATCCTCTGGGGGACGAGTGATCAGTTTGAAGGTGAGAGGTCTTGGAATCCATGGATTTCCAATCTTCTATCTACCGCTTTAAGTCGCGTTCGCGCCCCCCATGGGCAGGAGGATGCAGTTTGGTGGGAAAATATTAGGCATTCCATATCCCAAGCAAGATAAAGACCCACATGTGGAGAGCATAAAATGAGGCCCTGCAATGGTCGGTCTATTCAACTAAGCAAACCAAAGATAGAAGTATTGAAAGTACTCTGGTAGATATATTTAGCTATGACTTAATAGTCCATTACACTGAAGGAAAGAAGAAAACAATGATCGGAGGAAGAAGAAGGAATACGACTTCACACAATTATCACATAACCCTATCTCACTCTTCCTTCCCTATTTATTACATTACCCCATGCCCTTTCCTCACCCCACTCCGAAATCCTCTAACCTCCTCAATAGTCTCTTCTCGCGCCTCCCACGAGCATCCTCTCTTTCCTCCAACCTCCCACCCGGGGTTGTTATAACGTATTCCACCTCGGATGCCAGCTTGGCAGCCTCTGTCAGCTCCATGTTGGCCTTATCTCCCGCATCTCCATTTTCCACATTGGCCTCTTTCATAACAATACTCTCCTGGTCCAAAAGAACCTTGTCCTCAAGGTTCGCAGCAGGGAGTTGCTGTGATAGATGAGAAGTATCCTCCCATGTGGCGTCCTCCTGAGGTAGCCCATCCCACTGAACCAAGGCTTGATCCACTTGCTGTTGGTTCCACCAAATAGTATGACGTCCCAGTACGGCGTTTGGCCTTAAAATCGGAGCAGCGGTATTCGAAAGGAGCGGCCACGGCACCACCCGTGTTTCTGGCGCGCCTATGTAGCGTTTAAGGACTGAGATATGGAACACCGGATGCAACTTCGCATGTTGGGGAAGGTCCAAACAGTAAGCCACTGCACCTATCCTCTGTAGAACCGTGAATGGCCCAAAGTATCGGGCACCCAATTTCTGGTTGCGATGGAGGCGTAATGACAATTGGTGATATGGTTGAAGGCGCACCAAAACCAAGTCACCAACCTCAAAAGAAACATCCCGCCTATGGTGATCGGCCTGAATCTTTATCCGATTTTGAGCACGAAAGAGGCTAGTTTTCAAGGTACGCAGCAGCTCATCCCGGTCACGCAATTCATAGTCCACAACCTCCAGTTTTGATGTTCTGGGAGAGTACTGGAGCAAAGTGGGCGGTAGCCGCCCATAAACCGCCTGAAATGGTGACATTCCAGAGGAAGTATAAAAAGCCGTATTGTAAGAGTACTCCGCCCATGGCAAGCAATGTAACCACAAGGATGGTTTATGCTGGATGAAACAACGAAGGCACATCTCCAAACACTTATTTAATGCCTCAGTTTGGCCGTCCGTTTGCGGATGATAGGCGCTGCTCATCTTGAGTGTCGTCCCCTGCAAACGAAAAATTTCCTTCCAAAACTGGCTGAGAAATAAAGGGTCCATATCTGTGACTATGGAACGAGGAATGCCATGTAGTCGTATGATGTCTTTAACAAAGGCCACAACCACCATAGCACTAGTGTGGTTACTAGGCAAAGGACAAAAATGGGCATACTTAGAGAGACGGTCCACCACAACTAAGATTGCTGTCTTTCCCTCAGATGGAGGTAATCCCACGATGAAGTCCATTGAGAGATCTTCCCAAATTTGCTCGGGAATCGGCAATGGTTGTAACAACCTTGTCGGTGAAAGTTGGGACGCCTTCATTCGCTGGCACACATCACAAAAGGCTACATATTGTTGGACTTCCTTCCTCATGGCCGGCCAAAAGAACCCCTGTGCCAGGCGTTTATATGTGCGTATCAACCCTGCGTGGCCTCCAATGGGAGTGACATGGTTCTCCCGAAGCAACTGAGCTCTCAAGGGAGAGTTTACTGCCACCACTAACCTATTCTTGTAGAATAGAAGCCCCTGGCGTGCCGAGTACATGGGCAGCAAGTGGGGGTCCTTTTGTAAGGTTGCGTGTATCTTCAGTAAGTCGGGGGCCTGCTTATTTTCTGCTGACAGTGCTAAAATCAGGTCATGTGTGGGAACCGAGAGCACCATCAATCCCAACTCTTCCACAAACTGCCGAGATAGTGCATTTGTAACAACATTATCACGCCCAGGCCTGTAAACAATATCAAAGTCAAAACCAAGTAACTTGGATAACCATTTTTGCTGGTCTGGGATCTGAATGGTTTGGCTAGTGAGTTCCTTCAAGCTCCGTTGGTCTGTTTTAATAACAAACCTCCTTCCAAGCAAATAGGGTCTCCACTTGGCCACTGCCTTCGTAATGGCAAGCATCTCACGGACATACACCGAAGTCGCTTGCATCCTTGGAGACAACTTGGCGCTATAATATGCCACGGGATGACCCCTTTGTGTTAAGACCGCGCCCACCCCTGTTCCGGAAGCATCCGTTTCTACAAAAAACGGCTGTGAAAAATTAGGTAATGCAAGTATGGGCGCGGTTGATAGAGCCCTCTTCAAGTGATCAAATGCTTGTTGTGCCTTAGCCGTCCACAGAAACGCATCCTTGTGCAACAAGTCCGTCAAGGGGCTTGCAATCATGGCATACCCCTTGATGAATCGTCGGTAGTACCCCGTCAAGCCTAGGGATCCCCTTAAGGCGCGCACCGTCCGTGGGGTTGGCCATCCTTCAACTGCAAGGACTTTTTGAGGGTCCATCTGCACCCCCTGCCCGGACATAATGTGGCCCAAGTACTTCACGGTTGCCTGCCCAAAGACACATTTGCTGCGCTTTGCCACGAGTTGGTTGTCAAGCAGCACCTTTAGAGCTGTTTCCACATGCTGCAAATGATCTGTCCAAGACCTGCTGTACACGAGGATATCATAAAAAAAAACTAAAATGAACTTGCGAAGGAATGGTTTAAAAATGTTATTCATAGTCACCTGAAAAGTGGAAGGGGCATTTGTGAGGCCAAAAGGCATGACTAGATACTCATAGTGCCCCTCGTGAGTACGAAAAGCGGTCTTTGACACATCCTCTGGTCGTACTCGGATTTGATGGTAACCGGCCAACAAATCTAATTTAGAGAATACAGTAGCCCCCATCAACTCATCAAGCAACTCATCTACCATTGGAATAGGGAATCGGTTGCGCACCGTGACTGCATTTAAGGCCTTGTAGTCCGTACAAAATCGCCACGTACCGTCTTTTTTTTCACTAATATGACCGGTGATGAAAAAGGGCTTGTGCTGGATTGAATGATTCCTTCCCTCAACATCTCCTGTACTAAGCGCTCTATCTCTTCTTTTTGAAAGTGGGGATATCTGTATGGTTTCACATTCACTGGTGTGGCTCTAGGAATTAAATGAATGGCATGGTTCCCAAGGGCAGGAGGGTGGTAATCCAGTTGGTTTCTGGAACACTGCTTGGTACCGATCCAAGACCTTGGCCATGCGGGGGTCCTCAGTGGCCTGCACTTCCCCGGTGCCCTGCTGCTTTAGAGATAGGCTAAAGCACGTGCTCTAATCTTCATAATGTACTATACTACGCAGTTGGTGGTACTCCACTTCCTGAGGATTCAAAGAGGTCTTGGCTTGTAAAGTCTTAGGTTGGCCTTTGTATTGAATGGTTAATTCCTTGCGCACATAGTCATGCAAGACTGGATTCACAGTCAACATCCAGGACACTCCTAACACCAACTCTGCCCCTTGAATGGGAACTACGAAGAAATCAGCCACGAACTGGTAGTTTTGAATGCTCAATGGGACCCGTTTAATACATCTCTCACACTCCAATTTCTCTCCATTTCCTACCACTACTGATATGGGTGGCACCGCTTCAATACCTAATCTCAAATGTTTGGCAACCTTACTTTGGATGAAATTGTGAGTGCTTCCCCCATCAACTAATGTGTGCAGTGAATGACTCCCTATCAATGCCATAAATCGTAAAGTGGTTGGGTTAGAGTTACCGGATAGGGCATGAAATGAAATTGCAGCCTCCGTTATGTCCTCCTCGGTAGATGCCTGTAGCTCCGCGACTTGCATTTCCTCCGCTATCTCCGCGTCACTCTTCTCCATGTCCTCGTCTCCTTGCTCAGCGAGATCGAGAAGTAGAAGTTGGCCTCCTCCCGAGCATCTATGGCCTCTTGAGTATTTGGCGTCACATTTGAAACAAAGATTAAGGTCTCGCTTACGTTGAATCTCCGCCGCCGTGAGTCACCGAATGGGAACCGCAGGTACAGGGCCCACCGTCGGTGCCGGTAGTGTGGGTTTCACCAGCGGTGTGGTCAGCAACGGCCCTCGGAACTGGACTGCAGGTCTGAAGTCCAATTTTGGGGTCGTCCCCCTTGCCTAGCTCTTCC
>NW_010363043.1:192317-210044 GCF_000414095.1 Morus notabilis
CTTCCGAGTAATTAACATTTTGGCTTCGTACAGCCTGGCTAACCCAATAGCATCAGCTATTGACGTGGGTTTGCAAATGCGAACGTCATTCTGTATTTCCTCCTGTAGCCCGAACAAGAACAAGCTCAGCCAGAATGACTCCGGTAGTTGGGGTACTCGGTTTGAAAGGAGCTCAAATTGGGATTGAAACTCAGACACAGTCCCTGTTTGGGTCAATTTGGCCAAGGCTGCTCCCGGGTCTTCAAGTGCGGTGGGCCCAAATCGACTTTCCAAGGCCCGAGTAAATTGGGCCCAATGCTGAAAGGGTGCTTCTCCTTGCGCCCACTAAAACCATTGCCAGGCAGGTCCATCGAGATGGTAAGATGCGATATCCACCTTCTGTGCTTCTGCGGTTTGGAACATGTGGAAAAACTGTTCCGCCTTAGCAATCCATTCCATCGGATTCTCACCGTTGAAGCGAGGAAATTCTAGCCGCACCGATTGGCTTGGAATGGCCCCGAGGGGTTCCGGCGGCACATATGCCATGGGTGCTGGTGCGTGATGATTTCTGTGACCTCCGTCGACCAGCGGCTCATCCGGCTTGCTGCGTAATAGTTGCCTGAACGAGACGAAGAACTTGTTCCAGCTTACCATCCATTGCGGCCATCTTATTCGCTAGTTCGTTAATGGTGTGCTGCTGTTCATGGCCCACCGTGCGAAAATCTTCCACCGTGGATTGAAGGGAGCCCAGCGCCGATGCATGCATCGATGTTGAGTCTTGTAGTTGCTTAATGGTCTCATCCATTACCCTCAGCCGCGTTCCGTCGACCATTGCCGTCTGCGCTTTGCACTCTCACTCTCTCAATGAAAGCACCAATTTGCAATGGTCGGTCTATTCAGCTAAGCAAACCAAAGATAGAAGTATTGAAAGTACTCTGGTAGATATATTTAGCTATGACTTAATAGTCCATTACACTGAAGGACAGAAGAAAACAATGAACGGAGGAAGAAGAAGGAATACGACTTCACACAATTATCACATAACCCTCTCTCACTCTTCCTTCCATATTTATTACATTACCCCATGCCATTTCCTCACCCCACTGCGAAATCTTCTAACCTCCTCGGAAGTCTCTTCTCGCGCCTCCCAAGAGCATCCTCTCTCTCCTCCAACCTCCCACCCGGGGTTGTTATAACGTCCTCCACCTCGGATGCCAGCTTGGCAGCCTCTGTCAGCTCCATGTTGGCCTTATCTCCTGCATCTCCATTTTCCACGTTGGCCTCTTTCATAACAAGCCCCACCTGTAAGGGCCGGTTTAGTTGGACGAGGAGTGGATGTGCTGGGCCATTGCTTTCGCTGTGGGTATATTCTTGAAGATACTGGCATGATCTATGGTACTGTACCATTGCTAAGGAAGTTTGGGAACTCTACTCCATGTGGCCGAAATTAAACAGGTTCAGAGGTGGTCATTCTTGTGTTTGTTTCTAGCACAAGGGGGGACGATGGAAGATATTGAAATTTTCTGCATGCTTTCTTGGAGTATTTAGCTGAATAGGAGCAAGCTGTTGTTTGAGAACGTTCACCGAAAGGCACAAGAGATTATAGCTAATGCGGGGAGACTATTAGGGAAATTCTTATCATGTCATCGTTTGGATGAACAACCCACATTGCATTCTCAGCCGCCAAAGGAAAAGTGGGAAGCCACAAGACTCGGGTAAGGTTAAAATTAACATCGATGCGTCAGTTAAGGAGAATGTAGATTATCTCGATCGCGGCATTGTTATTATTCGAGATGAGGGATGTAATGTTCTCGCCGCAGCATCAAAGTGTTCTCATGGTGGTTTTCATGCGCATATAGGAGAGTGCTTGGCTGTTCGGGAACGGATTCTCTTTGCTCAAGCAAATGGCTTTCTCAATTGTGTTGTGGAGATAGATGCAGTGAATTTGGTCAATGCTGTTAGCAAACCAAATTTGCAATCGTCTGACTTGAATGTTATTGGTGATCTACTTCATCAACTTTCTCAAGCTTTGCTAACAAATTGATGTTATTGGTGATATACTTCATCCACTTTCTCAAGCTTCTTGTGGCCCGTTTGTTACATTTCTCGTTCAGAGAATTTCGTAGTCCACATGCTACCTGCTTTTGCTTTTTCTACATGGACTATTGTCCTAGATTTATAAGCTCATTTGCAATGGCTGCTATAGCAGTCATTGAATAAAAAGAAGTCTTTCCATCAAAAAATGATTTTATCCCTAAGGAATAAGGTAACCAGTCAAACCACAAAACTCTCCATAACGTAAAAACCAAAATTTAATTTAGATAATGCATGAATCAAAATCATATTCCTAGGCAATTAACAAAAAATATTACGATGCCCAAATTTGGAGATTACTAGTAGAGGAGGGATAGTAAAAAACAGCAAGACAAGGCATTTTATGAAGCAGAAATCAATAATTGAGAAAATAAGTAGAACAAAAATCGTAAGAGAAGGTGATAAAGGAGGGAAAAGAAACCTGCACAGCTGGACTCAGAACATGAGATGAAAAAAAACTGATCAAAAAAGAAATACGGGAGCTCGATCCAAGGGCCTATCTTTCTCAAAATTAGTAGCTAGCAGAATATTGCGGATAGGGGTTAGAAAATGAAAGAAATCCTACTGTGAATTGCATAATCACAACAAAGAGCTCACGGCTGAAAAACAAAAATAAAACAAAATGTATCTCTAGCAAAGGGATCACAGCGCTTCTCGATAGACACTAGTCATGAAACCTTTATAATCCTCTAGATACAAAATGCATGATACAAATGTTCGATAAATATATAAAAATGGCTAAGATAATTTAAAACCATTTATGAAAAAAAAAAAGCCCAACTAATTCACTCAGGTTCTAGATACGAAAGTTTACGCAGGCAACGCAGCTTAAATAAACGGTGAAGAATTCCCTCAGTAAACAGGTACGAAGTATCTAGCAGAGAAAATAACAAGTATGGCACCCAAAATTTCAACAGTAATACCTGCAACTCGGATTTCAGGGATCAAGCAGTTCCTTCCATGCCCTGCTTTTCTCCCATTTCCCAATTCAGTGTAATTATTATATTTGTATGGAACATTTGCACTGCAGCAGAAAAATCTGATTTCTCAAAAATACTGAAACAAAAAACCTAAAACATGAGAGAGAAATTTATAAAAGCACATGAAAAGAGAGCATTACAGAACAAGCAATGTTTTCAAACATAATAGAATCAAAAAGCACCAAATGGTGGACTCTGACTAAATTTGTGTATTCTGCACAAGCTAGTCAAACTGAGTTTACAATATTCTGATCATTTACCAGGTAAAAAGCAAAAAAGTTTCAGATTTGTGATCACTCAAAGAAGCCTGTTCAAAAATTTCTCAGGCACTGACATGTACTTGTTTGGTACGAATACATGACTCACCACTGACATGCCAATCTGTTTAGATGTTTGACACTGTTTTCTCCTTCACTACGACCAATTTCTATAAAGGCGCTTAAAATAGGACACCACAAACAATCAACTTCCAAGAATTCCATATTACCTGAAGCTCGAATTTGAAATTTCTGGCAGATTCTTCATGCCCCAATTTCCCCCCTTCAGGAATTCACGCTATTTTACCAATTTCATATAATGTAGGAGATAAGTAAGTTTTAGCAAATAACGAATCTGGTACATAGTTCTGGGGAAAGATGAAAACAAATGTGAACCCAAACATATTACCTAAAAATGATACCATCAAAGAAGAAAACCAGGAATTTGAAAAGGAGAAGCCAAATAGAAAAATTGCAATGCGTTACGACGACAATCAATGTAAACCAAGAAACCCTAGAATAATAGAAGAGAAGGTTTCGTCATATAGGCATCATCGAAAATCCATAAGCGATACATAATAGATCTTGGTACAACAGCTCTAAACAAAGCAGAAACCCTATTGTACCATCACCATCAAATGAAGCTAAAAAAATAAAGCTCTAGAAAGATCAGATCAAGACGCTTCACTCTTTAACTTTCTGATCATCGGAAGGAGGATCAGCCGCTTCGATCAGCGAGGCGCCATCGGAAACGGCGGAAGCGGAGGCGTTCCTGGCCTTGACGGCGTCGAGCATTCGCTTGCTGATCTCCTTGGAGTAGACCTGGAGGATCTGGATTCCGTCGTCATCGGAAGCGGCGGAGCTGGCGGCGGAGGCGAAGGCCTCCTCCTCGATGAGGCGGGCGGCGGCGGAGGCCTCGTCCTGGGGGAGGGTGCCGTAGCGGTTGGAGAGTACGGAGGGGGTCGAAAGAGTCTCGATGAGGCGGTTGACGACGGCGTCGCGAGTGCGCTGCGCCGGTGGCCATATGCTGAAGCTCAGCTGGCTGGGCTTGTTGTTGGTCACCGAGTCGTGGTGGTTGTCCTTGGACTGCGCTTCCATGGCCGAGTCTTGCTCCGACTGCGACGCTGGTGGTGTGATTGTGGCGCTCTCTTGCTCGGACATTATTAGAAGGGTGAGCAGTTTCGATTGATTTGGGAAAATGGGCAAGCGGTGATTTAAATTAATAAATTTCTTTTTTGTGATGAAAAGGGAAAAAAAATAATTAAAAAAGTAAAAAGTTGCGTGGTGTGGACTGAGAGTGAGACAGTGAAGTAATTAAGCGGGGCCCAAGTTACAGGTGAGAGATAATATGACACTCAAACAGTAATGGGTTAGCTTAGAAGTTTAGAATCCGTTTGTTAATAGGTTAGAATTACGGGATTAAAATTATTTTTAATATATATATATTTTTTATAAAAAAAAAAAATTATAATGAATTATAAATTATGATTTAAATTATAATATGAATTATCTTATCAAACGTCTTCTTAATTTGATGGGTGTCAATGTTTGCCTTTTTTGTTTTATTTTTTTCTTTTATTTCTCTCGTGAGATTATTTTCAGGTGTTTGAGCGTTGTCGGTTTATTTTACGTATTTTTTTAATTTAATTCAACGGTTAAAAATTGATATTATTGATATGATTGATTTATTAAAAAAAATCTCTTAATTATATAAGAGTAATGTTCTTCTTTTGGTTTGATCTTCTTGGCTTTGATTATTCCATATAGCGCTTTGGCTTTACGTGTATGCATTGTCTTTCTGGTGAGATGCTTACTTGTTGGAGAAAATTGATCGAAAGGAAAAAAAAAAAAAAAAGGAATAAACGAGCATTTTTTATTGGATTTAGTTTTAAAATGTGCTCACGCCGGTATTACTATGTTAAAATCACCTAAATAATTTATTATTTATTAGATAATAAAGAATTTATTTATATAAATATTTAAGTAAGGTAAAGATGAAAAAATAATTTTATTGAAATACATCTTAAAATGTGAGATTACTAAAAAAAAATAGAGAAAAAAGTTATAAGGCGATAAGGGGAAAATGATATAAAAAATAAAAGAAAGAAAAATTTTAAAAATAAAAGGAACGAGACACATGGCTACGTCAAAGACAAAGATGAATAGGCAATAGCACTTTCCATATAAAGCAATTAATATTGGCCCCTTCGTTTTATCAAATTTACAGAGATATTTTTTTAATCAAAATTAATCATGTCAAGGTGTTCTATTAAATTTTGTTAAATTTGCATAGAAATATTTAAATACCCCTTTTACCCTTTTAGTAAGGTAAAAGAAGAAAAAGTATATGAGTAAAATACATATTAAAATATAAGATTTCAAAAAAATAGGACAAAGTGTAATAAGATGATAAGTGAAATATATATATATATATATCATAGAAATATTTAAATACCCCTTTTACCCTTTTAGTAAGGTAAAAGAAGAAAAAGTATATGAGTAAAATACATATTAAAATATAAGATTTCAAAAAAATAGGACAAAGTGTAATAAGATGATAAGTGAAATATATATATATATATATAAAAGAAAGTACAAGTGAGCTTTAAGAAAAAAGAACAAGAGGAATCATTACCGCAGGGCATAGAGGAGGAGGTCATAAGCGTCTATACCGTAAAATCAATTTTCGACGGAATAAAAAATACATATATGGTAAAATCGTAACTATAGAATACGACCCTAATCGAAATGCATACATTTGTCTCATACACTATGGGGGTGGTGAGAAAAGATATATTTTACATCCCAGAGGGGCTCTAATTGGAGATACCATTGTTTCTGGTACAGAAGTTCCTATAAAAATGGGAAATGCCCTACCTTTGAGTGCGGTTTGAACTATTGATTTGCGTAATTGGAAGTAACCAATTAGGTTTACGACGAAACCTAGAAATCAATCACTGATCTAATTTGAGTACCTCTACAGGATAGACCTCAACAGAAAACTGAAGAGTAACGGCAGCAAGTGATTGAGTTCAGTAGTTCCTCATATAAAATTATTGACTCTAGAGATATAGTAATATGGAGAAGACAAAATTGTTTCAAGCACCGACAGAACCAGAAGCGCCCCTTGTTTCAAAGAGAGGAGGACGGGTTATTCACATTTCATTTGATGGTCAGAGGCGAATTGAAAGCTAAGCAGTGGTAATTCTAAGGATTCCCCCGGGGAAAAATAGAGATGTCTCCTACGTTACCCCTAATATGTGGAAGTATCGACGTAATTTCATAGAGTCATTCGGTCTGAATGCTACAGGAAGAACATAAGCCAGATGAAGGAACGGGAAGACCTAGGATGTAGAAGATCATAACATGAGTGATTCGGCAGATTTTGATTCCTATATATCCACTCATGTGGTACTTCATTATATCATATATATAAGAATTATACGATATATAGAAGATCCATCTGTATAGATATCATCATCTACATCCAGAAAGCCGTATGCTTTGGAAGAAGCTTGTACAGTTTGGGAAGGGGTTTTGATTGATCAAAAAGAAGAATCTACTTCAACCGATATGCCCTTAGGCACGGCCATACATAACATAGAAATCACACTTGGAAAGGGGCTAGAGCAGCAGGTTCGCGATTTCCAAGTTCTCCTTATTAGAAGTCAAAGCCCTAGAGCACGGAACTAGAAATCCTAGAAGTCACTTTTTCTTACCGGACGAGCTAACCTAACGAGCTTCCCTTCGACTACCGGAAAGAGGAGTTTACCACCGCCTACGCCTACATATTCCACTCACTCTATCCTCTTTCATCCTATTCCAAGGCGAGGGAACGGGACTTCTATCTTTCTATACAAAGCGGGACTTTACTCTGAAGCTAACTAAAAAGAGCTTAAAAAAGAGTTCCGACTTCAGTTACAGTAGCAGGCGAGCAGAAAGGCTAAAAAGAAAGGAAATCTAAGCAACTGAACCTGCCAACTAGTCCTATTTGATTTTAAAAATCCAACCTGGAAACTGTCCCAGAAAACCCTCTATCTCCAAGCCCCTTTACTAGGTTGGGCAAGCTTTGATGCCCCTACTCCCAACAAGTTGCTGGTCGGGATCGTGGAACTATCGCTCGAGAAGTAAGTAAGTAAGCTGGTCCTTGTTTGGTCATAAGGATAATCGTTCTTATTAGGTCAGGGGCGGCCGGCCCGGGGGTTACCCGCGATTGGTAATGGCATAACCAGAAGAGGGGTAGGAGAGACAAGGTTACGCGCTGGGTAGCGCAGCGCATCTGTTTCGGGTACAGAAGCGACGAGGGGTGCTAACCCGGCCACCCAACAATAGGACAAAGTGTAAAGAGATGATAAGTGAAATATATATATATATATAAAAGAAAGTACAAGTGAGCTTTAAGAAAAAAGAACAAGAGGAATCATTACCGCAGGGCATAGAGGAGGAGGTCATAAGCGTCTATACCGTAAAATCAATTTTCGACGGAATAAAAAATACATATATGGTAAAATCGTAACTATAGAATACGACCCTAATCGAAATGCATACATTTGTCTCATACACTATGGGGGTGGTGAGAAAAGATATATTTTACATCCCAGAGGGGCTCTAATTGGAGATACCATTGTTTCTGGTACAGAAGTTCCTATAAAAATGGGAAATGCCCTACCTTTGAGTGCGGTTTGAACTATTGATTTGCGTAATTGAAAGTAACCAATTAGGTTTACGACGAAACCTAGAAATCGATCACTGATCTAATTTGTAGAGGTAAACAAGAAACTAAACGAAAAGGAGGAAAGAAAATGAGGATTTGGCATGTGGCTAAAGGAGAAAAGGGTGATCAAAACTCACTCTACCTAATAAACAAAAGAAAAGGATTACAATAAATGAAATAAATGTTATAAGATGTAAGTGAGAAAAGAAGATTAAAAGAAAAAAAAATAAAAGAAATTGCATATGAGCTTTAAGCAAAAAAGAATAAGAAGGAAAAAAATAAAACTAATAAACAAAAAAGGAAAAAGAATGAGAAAAAGTAAACAAAAAATGAAAGGAAAAGAGAAGAGATGATCAGAACTCATTTTACCTCTTTTATATATGTAAAGATAAGAGGAGTTCAAACATGTCTTTAGTTTTCTATCTCGTATTGTCTTTTCAATATTAAATGTTATGTCATTTAAATTTAAAAATATAATATTGTAACAAATATTAAAATACTTAAAACAATTAAATGAGATATCAAAGTTTAATTAACGAAATAACTAATGAAACAAGAAAATGAGACTGTAAATTTTAAACTTAAAATAGAAGTAATAATTTTAAAACCGATGAATGTGGTATTGATTTTTCAATATAGAATGCAGGATTGAATCCGCTGTCTTTCTATACTTGAGCCCCGCCTTACCATGCCACATGTTGTTTGCGCTAGTGATCATCAACAATGTGATATGAAACTGTCTCCAACCACATTCATTACGTTTGCTTTGAAAATGTCGTTTCTTCCGTGCAGTTTTTCCCTCGATGTCCAATAGCAAACGTAATGAATGTGGTTGGAGACAGTTTCATATCACATTGCTGAATGCTGAGTCCAGTTACCTCCGCCAAGTGAACACCCTCCAGGCCGATTCACTCCCACTCAAAAGGACTGAAATGGAGGACTTTACACAAAGGCACATATATATATATATATATACATATAAAATCTCGCATAAAACGTCGCACTAATAAATTTAACACACCAAAAATACTCCTAATCGTACTACCAACAATAACCTACTAGATTTGAAGGTAGTCCATGGTGTATTAAAAGTATCCCGTTCTGGTATCAAAATTTTCGGGGATTACCATGTTATTGATTGTAGCCACCCTGCTACCAAAACAATCACCAAAAAAAAAATGTTAGGGGAAATTAGGCGAAATCTAATTCGAATACCAAGAACGAAAAATAGCGTAAAAAAAAATAAAAGCACAATCACACCAAAATTTTTTATAGAGGTTCACCAATTTAACTATGTCTTGTTTCTGCCGCTGCAGATTTCTACTATATTTGTTGAAAAGTTGTTACAAGAGAATCACTCAATCTCACTTGTGTTTATCTTACTCTCAATGGTGTTTCAAGTCTCTCAACATTCTATTTTCACTCAGAAAATCGACACATATAAAGCCCATAACATTAGGTACTTATAGGTACAAGATAAGCCCAAAAAAAAAACCCCCATAAAAAACTGATCAGGTCATGAACTGGCGCTGCGGCGGCGCCAAGGGCGGAACTCTTCCAAAGCGCCTTGGCACCCTAATCACAGTGTTGCGATGCTGAGCGCGGAAACCCCATGCTTCTTCAATGTAGCGCCGCAGCACCCAACACCTAGCGCGCATTGCAACGCTGCCTTCTCTACATGCACGTCTTGTTGTTGCTCATCTGGCGCCGCAACACCCACTGACCGAGGCCGCGGCGCTCAACATTTTTTGCTATTATTATTTTGTTTTATTCTCCTCTGGACTGAGTATGCTCCACTCCAACAAGAAAGAAAGAAAGAGAGAGAAAGAAAGAAAGCTAAACGAGGATAGAGGCGGAGCACCACTAGAGGTGACAATGATCCGGTCGGTGTTGCAATGACCCCTCAGTGTGGGATCGATGCTACACTACAAGGAGAGGGCAAACTAAATAGAATGACCAAGGGCTCGTTTAGTTCGTTGATTTGAGTTTTTAATTCGAGTTGAAATGTGATTTTATGTGAGAACCTTTTACTGTAGCAAAAAAGTTAGATGTGACTGTTTCTGAGCACTTTTTACGTAATAAAACTGGAATCGGTGTAATGAACGGGAGTTAAGCATAAGAATGCGCTGCAAGCTAATAGATTTCAAGTTACTAGTTTAATTGAGCAAACTTTTCAAGAAACAAAAAAGAATAAAGAAATTATTTAAAATCAATAACTCTTTATATTTTCCTTATAAACACTTGAAGAAAAGAAAATTCTCCAAACCTTAGCAAGTAATTAAAGCAGGATCAAGCGGAGTCCTAATAACATTAAAATTCATCCAAAGAAAAATGCTAAACCATGATTTTAACGTGGTATGCACATGGCTTCCAAAGGCTTGGCTTTAGGCATGCTTAGCCCTTACCCTTCAGCCATGTCCACTTCCTCCTCACCAATCCTCTTCCACTCAAACGACTGAATCAACGCCCCAAGTGTCAATCCCACCACCCGACTCCCTAACCCAGCTCCTGGACATCCTCGTCTTCCGGCTCCAAACGGAATCAACCCACATCCCTCGTCACTCCACGCTTCAAACCTTTCGGGAACAAATTTCTTTGGATCTTCCCACACCTCAGGGTCTCTGTGAATCGCCCACGCATTAACCAACAATATCGTTCCTCGGGGAACGTGAAAACCACCTACGATGCAGTCCTCGGACGACTCATGGGGCACTAGAAGCGGGACAGATGGGTACAAGCGGTGCGTTTCGTTGATCACGTTTCGCAAGTAGTTCAGCTTTGGCAACTCATGTTCATCAAGCGGACGACCGTGTTCTCTGACTGTTGTGTCGATCTCGTCTTTGACTCGCTTCATTGCGTCTGGGTGGTTTAGGAGCAGCGACATTGCCCATTCCATGGTTGCTGATGAAGTGTCGGTTCCGGCAACTAGTAATACCTTCAAGAACAAGTAAGCAATAGTGATGACGTTCAATCACATTTTGAAATTAATATCCCTAATATTGACTTCTTTTTTTATATGCTGCCAAAACTATGTCACGTTAAGACCTTTTTTTTAAACTAATTTTGGCGTCAATATATACCTTCAACCTTATCATACTATGTATTATTATTTACTGAATCAATAAATATTATACCCAAGGGAATATCATAATTAATAGGCCATGCCCGTCTTTACTTATTTATAATTCAACAAGGACAATGGGTTGTTTACAAAAAGATAAGGTCCATCCAATCCGTACACCATTTTCATGAACAAAGCGGGAGAAAAATGTAAATCCGGCCGGCATCCTTTTTTGGTGTAATCCAGCATTGTCTTTCACGATCAAAGTAATTAATATTAAGATATACTAATCATTAATAGTAATAAATGATGATAAACACAAATAATAATAATAATAATAATAATAATAATAATCATGGTAAAGGGTTTAAAAAATAATCAAATTACCAATACGATGCCTTTGATTATGTCGTCGGTGAAGGTCTCCGGCTCTGTTTCTTGCAGCGCCAACATGTTATCAACCACCGTTGTCTTCACCTGATCTCTTCGCATAATCCGACGTCGTTCCTCAATCAGACCCTGCAAGAACTTGTCCATCTCCGCCATCACCCCAACCATCTTCCTCTCCGCTCCAAGAACGTCCATCCACTGCAACATTGGCAAAAAATTCCCCACATCAAAAGCTCCACTCAACTCAACTCCTCTCCTAATAACATCCCTTATTCTCTTCGCTTCCTCAACATCCTCAACGTACTCTCCGTAAAACCTCTTACCCACCAGCATCATCGTCATGACGTTAAACGAAATCTCGACAAACTTGGATTTCAGATCAATAGTCGTCATCCCCTGTTCGCAGATCTGCTTTATCTGCTCGAGCAGCAACTTGACTTCTCCTTCTCGGACGCTCGAGAACGCGGCGAGGCGAGAGGAGGAGAAGAGCTCCAGCGTCATGACGCGGCGGAGGTTGCGCCAGTGGTCGCCGTAGGGGGCCACGGAGACGGTCGAGTAGTTGTAGTGGAAGATCTTTCCGGCGAGGGTGTGGGGACGGTTGGCGAAGACTACGTCGTTCTTGGTGAAGCATTCTTCGGCGGCGGAGGCGGAGGAGATGAGGAGAAGTTTGCGAGATCCGCAGCGGAGGAGGAGGACTTTGCCGTACTTGGAAGAGAGGGATTGGAGGGTCCGGTGGATGGGTTCTTTGAGAAGATGGAGATGGCCGATGATTGGGAGAGATGGTGGGCTTGGTGGCAAATTATTATTTGTTTGTCTTTTTGACTGTTCAGTTTTTACCAAGATCTTCAGGAGGTGAGTGAAGATGATTATCACAGCCAAGCTGTAGAAGTAGAAGTAGAAGTTTGTGTTGTTTTCCATAGGTGTTGGTATATTGGTATTTGCCTTGTTCCAACAGACTTTTAGCTTCTTTGAACAAACCTAGTTTGTGCAGTTAGCCATGAACCATTAGTTTTTGACTTTTTAAGTGGGCTCCATGTCTCCATCGAAAAAATGATTTATGATTTAAGAAAAATTCCTTGAAAAAGAATGATAATAAATTATTAGCAAGGCAATTTCTTTTTTTTTTTGTTATTATTTTTTGATGGATGTAAAATATGTTTTACAAATTTGTTGAGGTTGAGCAATATGGAATTCTGAGTAAGAAAGAGGGGGAAAAAAAAAAAAAAAACTTATCCCTTTCAAGGATGGCAATACATTTTATAAATTTGTTGAGACTGTGCAATATGGATTCCGAGTAAGAATGAGGAAGCGAAAAAAAAAAGAGCATCTCTTCGAAGTTCGATGAGCTATTTTCTATTTCTTTAATGACTAAACTATGTTTTGGGTCTTGATTGTTTTGTTGTTAGAAGTAAACTTTGTTTATAATAAACTAGTAATCATTCTTATAATAATTACTTTTTTTATTGTCATCATTTAATAAAATAAAAGACACCCTGTCTTCCTTTTCCATACAAATTAGGCAATCCGTTTCAGTGATTCGCTGGAGTTTTTTTTTTTTTTTTTTTTGGCTCTTCGACTTTCGTCTTCCACAGCCTTTCCCTATCTCTCGTTTGGGTCTTTGCTGCACTTCCTTTACCCTCTCCTCTTTATCTCTTTGCATTTGTTTTTCCTTCCTTTTCCTCGATTTAATTTTGTTTCGGATTTATTTTTCTCTTCTCTTCTTATCTTATGCTTTTTCATTTTTTGGGATTTGTTAGTTCCAAATAGAATGAAAATGATGGCTTTTAGGCAATCCTTCTTCAATGTCTAACAGCGATATCGTTTCACTATCAAGAATCACCGCTGGCTGGATTGATGGTGTCTGACGGCTACATTTCGATGGCGAACTCTACTACTCGATTTCTTGATTCCATTTCTTTCTTTTTGTTATAAGAAGACACGTATTAGAAGAAACTGTAAAAAATTGACAAAGTATCTAAAAGAAAAAAGAAAACAAGAACATGAGGAGACTTTAATTGTGTAAATGTTGTTGGTGACAAGTATGAGAGTGAAGATGATGTTTATTCTGTTATTACTGATAAAAATATTTTTGACTCTTAGAGTTTAGATTCTAAATGCTCGTTTTATATGTGCCCAACAACCCATATAAGGAGTTGTTTGATTCTTATAAGTCCTGTGATGCTTGTATTCTATTGATGGCTAATGATTCTAATGTTAAAAACTGTTGGAATTGATACTATGAAGGTGAAGATTTTTGATGAAATTGTGAGGACATTAACACATGGTAGGCATGTTCCTCAATTAAGGAGAAGTTTGATTTTTTAGAGGCTTTGGACACTTTAAGTTGTGAGTATTATGCGAATAGTAGTTTTAGTCAAGAGAGGTGATTTAATAACAATAAATGATAAAAAAGTAAAAAACTTGTATAAATTGATGGGGATTATAGTTGTAAGTGGATCTATGAAACTTGAGGCATGAAGCTGGAGTCAAACCACGAAGAGTCTTCTTATATTGTTAAAGAAAAACGTTGTTTCGTCGTGACATTGAACTTCTAGAGAAAGATAAGATGGTTCAAATTCACCTTTTGCGGTCCCTCATTCAAGGCCATAAACAACTGGCGGACAATGGAACAAATTTCGGGCTTGTTTAGTTTGCTAATTTGAGTTTTTTAGTTTGAGTTTAAATGTGACTTTATGTAAGAATTTTTTACTATAGTAAAATTTAAATCGGTAAAATGAATGGGACATTCTTTTCGTACGACAGAGAACTTCTAAAATCTCTTCTGAGAAAACATCTTGATGGTGGTGAGTCTTCGAAGGCCTCGCCATAAGGAGCCAACACAAAGTTAGAGTAATTACACGATAGGTGATTACTGGCTACGGTACGTGGCCGGTTTGCGAAGACTAGGTCGTTTTTGGTGAAGCAGACTTTGACAAAGGTTGGAGAAGATATGATAGCGAAGGATCGGAAACCAAGCTGAACAGAAAAGGTCGGACCATGTTTTAGAGACAGAGTTTGGAGTGTTTGGTATAGTGGCTGTTTAAGGAGGTGGAGGTGATCGATTAGTGGAAGAGAGAAAGGGGTTGGCGGAGAATTTTTGTTTTTGGATCGGATCAATACAAGTTTTGCAATGAGAAAGATGAGGAAGCAAACTAGGTAATGGTATGTATCTACCATTTCCATGACGAAAATGTTCATAATAGACAAACAGATTTGCTTATCGTAATGTCCGGCGGAGATTATAATGGCCAAAAACTCTTTTTTTTTGTCATTTACCTCTAATGTCTTGATGCAATCATTGATTGAATCGACAACGATGGAAATCATATATTAGAAAGGCAATGGATTACAACACACACTTAAAACTCTATTGATTAAACTAATTTTTATACTGCTCCTATTATATTAGTATATTTGGCAATTTAACTTGTCTTTTTTTTTTTAATTTAATTTTTTGTGCCATTTCAGAAATTAATTAAACTTGCTGTTAAGGATGTTGATCATCATGGTCTCATCATTTTCCTAATTTTGTCTTTTTTGGCTCAATTATTTTTATTTTTTAACCTTGTAAAACTTAACCTACCATCATGGTATCATTTTCCAAATTTTCTGTCTTTTTTGGCTCACATGTTGAAGTAAATTGAGTGCTATCGAATAATTCCTTATTTCTTTTGTTACAAATTTGCAGTACTCAACCAGTCTCAGGTTCAAGAAGCTTGATGAGATGTGCAGCCATTAGAACGATTAAAATAATTATAAAAAGTTAACTGTATTGTTCTTGGTGGTAATTACTGCACTAAAAGCACTCGTTGCAAATAGCATCTTCAGCTTGGTGTCGTTTGAACCTCATTGTTGTTCGGATTGTCGTCGTTCCAATAAAGCCACCAGGCATTGTTTTGTTTGTCGTTTGGAGGTTGGTTTCATGTCGTTTCGAGCTCGCTGTTGTAAGCCACCAGGCATTGTTTTGTTTGTCGTTTGGAGGTTGGTTTCATGTCGTTTCGAGCTCGCTGTTGTTCAGCTTCGCGTCGTTTCAATAAAGCCGCTACCCACTGGGCTTTGTTTTGTTTGTCATTTGGAGGTTGGTTTTCAAGTTTCAACACATTCCTCGTGTTTCCGAAACAGCCCTTCTTAACTCACCCCGAAGTACTACACCCGGATTTTCTAAAACAGAGTTGATCAGCAGAGGAGATGAGGAGAAGTTTGCGAGTCCGCAGCGGAGGAGGAAGACTTTGCCGTACTTGGAAGAGAGGGATTGGAGGGACCGGTGGAATGGCTCTTTGAGAAGATGGAGGTGGCCGACTGGCCGTTCATAGGGAGAGATGGTGGGCTTGGGGGCAAATTATTATTTGTCTCATTGTATCCTTTTGGATGTTGGTTTTTTGTCAAGATCTTGAACTGCACAGCCAAGCACCAGTACAGACTATAATTTAAACCACATAGTTTGAATTTTTTTATTTAAATCAATACAATTCGAACCATCAAATCAAACAGGAACTTAGTTTCTTTCTATCCAGTTTGTGTAGTTCGCCGTGAAGTATTAGGCTTTGACTTTTAAAGGGCTCCATGCCTCTATCCATTAAATGATGTATGATTTAAGAAAAATTTCATGAAAACGAGACAATACATTTTTATAGATTTGTTGAGATTGAGTTGTATGAATTCTGAATAAGAATGAGTGGAAAAAAAAATTCATCCTTGAACTATTTCTATTTTTAAACAACTAAACAGCATGTTGGGGCTTGATTGTTGTATCGTTAGTAGAATATTTTGTTTATTATAAAAAAGTAATCATTCTTGGAATAATTACTTTGTAATCATCTATAGTTAAGGTTTTTTTTTTTATCTTTTTCGGGTAAAGGTGTTTATAGTTCAGTAAAAAAAGGGACCCCAGCACTTACTTGCAGTTTTCCAAATCCTATTCTGGATATTGCATAAAAGATTAAACAACTGTACTCACCCAAATTCAGAGAAATGGAAACAAGCTATGCGATGGATGATAATCTTTTCTCCCTGCATCAAACAGTATGGCAGGCACAATAACAATATCAAAGTTGAGAGAGAAGATCAATCATAATTTGGCGAGGACTACAAACAACTTCAAGAGGCCTACTCTTAAAGAGAGTAATTCCATAGCCTTGGCTCATGTCCAATTCCTTCCCAACTCTCTCCCAATCAAAGCATTGAAGAAGCGTGCCCACCGCCAACGAAGCAGTTCGGATTCCCATTCCTTCCCCAGGACAAGCCCTCCTTCCGATTCCGAACGGAATGAATCTGAAATTGTTCCCTTCTCTTTCACCCTCCAACATGTGATGCTCTTCAAATCTCTCTGGCTTGAAAGTGTTAGGCTCGTCCCATACATTGGAATCTCTGTGAATTGCCCAAGCATTGACCAGCAAAGTTGTGCCTTGAGGTATCTGGTATCCCCCCAGAGTGCAATCTTCTGATGAAAAGTGAGGCAACAAAAGAGGTACTATGGGATATAGTCTAAGAGTCTCATGGATGACACAGCGAAGATATGGAAGCTTTGGAAGATCCGACTCCTTAACCAGTCGACCATGTCCAACGTTGCTGTCGATTTCGTTTCGAAGCTTTTGCAGTACTTGTGGATGGTTTAGGAGAAGTGAGATGCACCACTCTATGGTGTTTGCGGATGTGTCAGTTCCAGCAACGAACATTATCTGCCTTGAGCACAATATATTTTGCTTTATATATATGTGTGTGTGTGAGTGAAATCTGATGATCAAGAAGCCCTGACTAAGAATTTTGATGCAAAACAAAAAAAAAAAATTGCTGCCCTTGTTTTTGTTAAAAATATGCAATACTAAGCCAGTCTCATTGAACGAAGTTTGAACAGATGGAGTGGTAGAGAGTGATAAAAGAGTTAATGAGAGATCTTGGGCCCGTTTGTTTGCGTTTTCGTTTTCGTTTTTCACGGTTTTCAAAGCAAAAAAATGAAAACGGGTGTTAAAAACGTATTTGGTGCAATTTTTTTAAAAAAACAAAACCAAAAACGTTTTTGTCTTTTTGTGAAAATCAGAAAACGAAAAAAAGGTGTTTTCATTTTCTTGTTTTCGTTTTCTGTTTTCTGAAAAACGGATTTCACTTTTTTTTTTTCTTTTTCATTTTCTTCCCTCTTTTCTGAAACCGTTTTTGTATTATATATGTTTATTTAATATATTTATTTAATATATTATTAGTTTAAATATTATATACATGTTTTTAAAAATTAAACTACCAAACGCAATTTTAGTT
>NW_010363043.1:210402-219727 GCF_000414095.1 Morus notabilis
TATATTTAATAATATTATTTATTTAATATATTATTACATGTTTTCAAAAATTAAACCACCAAACGCAGTTTCAGTTTTTTTTAAAACTGAAATCAATCTCTAAATAAAACTACCAAACGCATTTTTAGAAATAATTCAAAAATGAAACTAAAAATGTTTTCATTTTCATTTTCGTACAGAAAATAAAAACGTTTTGGAACCAATTCCAAACGCACCCCTTTGTTTTTTCTCTCCATAAATGCTCTTAAGCTAACTATTTATTAGCATTAAAAAGAGAAAATAGTACATTTGATACGATATTATATTTTTGTGTCGTAATTGTTGAGTTTTGAAATTAGTAAAAATAAACTTTAAGTTTTAAATAATGTAATAAACCAAAAAAGTGAACACACCACTAATAACAATCAAATAATGCTATTCTTCGTACCAAATTCAACACCAAATATATGATCCGCCAAATTTAATATAAAAAATATAATTACTTTGTAGATTAGTTTTACCACTCAGTACTAAAAAATGCTAAAATTTGGAGATTAGCATTACATTGAAGATGCTCTGGGCAGTAGACAAGTTTAAACTGTCAATAAAAATGCACCCGATCATGACTATCAAAACAGAGTGCAGATGTTTAACTAGTTCCAACCTTAATTAATGTCGCATAGTAGTTGAAAACTTCTGTTATCGCGGATTAAAAATAAAAAATAAAAATAAAAATAAAAAAACCCTAAGGAAATGGTACAAATAAATTCTTACCAATACAATACTCCTGATAACATCCTCCGAGTAGAATTCAGGTTCTGATTCTTGTGCTGACAATAGCCTATGAACTAATGTGATCTCTTCTTCTAAGGAAGCTATTTTCTTTCGGCGAATCTTCTCTATCAAACCCTGCAGAAATTCATCCCTCTTTCTCTGCAACCTTATCATGTTCTTCTCTAAACCTCCGTAACCAATCCACCGCAAAACCGGAAAGAGATCGCATAAATTCGTCATTGACTGAGCTGGAAAGAACAAATCCTTCACTTCTTTAAGACGTTGTTTTCCCACAACCGTGCTAGAAATTTCCTCTCCGATCAACTGTTTCCCAACACTAATCCTTGTCGTGACATTGAACGTCAAGAGAAAGATGAGATGATTCAAATCCACCTTTTGGGGTCCCTTATTTGAGGCCTTGAACAATTGGCGAACAATGGAACAAACTTCTTCTTCTCGTACGTAAGAGAATTTGTGAAGACTCTTCTGAGAAAAGATCTCGATGGTGGTGAATCTTCGAAGGCCCCGCCATAAGTCGCCATAAGGAGCCCACACAGAGGAAGAGTAATTGTACGACAAGTGATCACCGGCCATGATACGTGGCCGGTTTGCGAAGACTACATCGTTTTTGGTGAAGCAGGCTTTGACAAAGGAAGGAGAAGATATGATGACAAAGGACCGGAATCCAAGCCGAAGAGAAAAGATCGGACCATATTTTAGAGACAGAGTTTGGAGTGTTCGGTACAGTGGTTGTTTAAGGAGGTGGAGGTGACCGATTAATGGAAGAGAGAAAGGGGTTGGCGGAGAATTTTTGTTTTTGGATCGGATCAATACTAGTTTTGCAATGAGAAATATGAGGAGGAAGAGAGCTAGATAATGGTATGAATCAAACATTTCCATGGCGTAGATGTTCATACGAGACAAACAGATAAGCTCTTCCTAATGTCCGGCGGAGATTAAAATGGCCAAAAAAGGTTTTTTTTTTTTTGTTGTCATTTTTCCTCGACTACTATTTAGTGTATTTTTATAATGAAAAACATTGTATGTACATCATTACATGAACAATTTTGGTGGATAAAATCTATTTCTTTTCTTGTGTCTTGATGCAATCATTGATTGAATCAGACAACGATTGAAATCATATAAGGCAATGGATTACAACACACACCTCAAACTCTATTGTTCAAACTTCAAACCCAATTTAAGAGGATGTTTGGCAGTGTAATTTGTTTTCTGATTTGAATTATAATTCGTAATTTATTACAGTATTTTTTTCACAAAAAATACACATAAATTGAAAATGGTTTGAATCACATTATTTGAATTCTCTAACCAAACGTCATTTATACTTTTCCTGTTATTTTAATATATTTGGCAATTTATTTTGTCTTTTCATATTATTTTAGTATCTTTGGCAATTTATTTTATATTTATTTTTTTATGTCTCGTTCATTTCACTAATTTAATTTTTTAATTCTAGTTTTGATATAATTTAAAACTCTCACAAAAAGTCACATTTAATTTTTTCTACTACAGTGAAAAACTTTCACATAAAATCACATCTCAACTCGAATTAAAAACTTGAATCCACAAACTGAACGAAACCTAATTTACTTTCTTATGTCTTTTCAGAGATTTATCAAACTTGGCTTAATTTAAATGGTTAAGGATGCTTACCATCATGGTTTCATCATTTTCCTAATTTTCTGTTTTTTGTCTCACATATTAAAGTAATTTTAGGCCTCGTTCATTTTACGAATTTGAGTTTTTAATTCGAGTTTAATGTGATTTTATGTGAGAGCTTTTCACTGTAGTAGAAAAAGTTAGATGTGATTTTTTATGAGGACTTTTAATTGTAACAAAACTGAAATTAAAAATTCAAATTGGTGAAATAAATGAGGCCACTGCTATCGAATAATTCCTCATTTCTTTTGTTACAAATTTGCAGTACTCATCCAGTTTCAGTTTCAAGAAGCTTGATGAGATGCACAGCCATTAGATCGACAAAAATAATAGTTATAAAAAGTAAATTGTATCGTTCGAGGCGGTAATTACTGCACTAAGAGAATGTGATGAGACTTTGAAGCATGATGGCACTAGTTCTATTGATGAGAATGAAATATTTATACATGAGTAAAGAGAATTCTAATCTTATTTAAATATTTGTACAAGTTAATCACAATTTACATATATAACATTATAGGGATTTTTTATGATAGAACTCCAAAACGTGCTCTATTAGTAGAGTACTATTTTTTTAACTATTGAATTAATTTTTTAAAAATTAGATTTATAAATATTCGTATTAAAAATTTATAATGCATTGTACAAAATTGCTATTGGTGCAAATGTGACCGTAAAAAAAGTAATCCAACAATAAAAAAAACAGTGGTCATTCCACCCTAAAAAATCCCAACATTATAACATGCAGCAACTAATTATGTTGTAAATTAAGTATCCAAAAATATTAATAACGAGTGTTGACTTTTCAGCAAAAAGATACCCTCGAATATCACGGGTTATCTTCCAGCATGGCCTTTAAATCAAAGACTTTTATGACTTCTTCTTTTGAGTAAAAAACTCAAAAAAATATAACTTCAGTTATAATTTTATTTGAGTTCATATTTTTTTAAGTTTAAATTTAAGTTTAAGCTTGAGTTTAAACTCAAATTTAGGATTAAAACTCGAATTTAAGTTTCATTTTCAATTCGAGTTTAAAAACTCAAACTCAAATTAATGAATATTATTTTTTATATTCTTAAAAATGCTATAACTTATTTCGTTTTAATTCTGATTGAGATGATTTTTTTTTCTATGCGTTGACAATGAAAAGACGAATAAAACCCGACCTATATACCCTATTAAAATTTTTCATCAGCATTGAGTTTTTATTAAAATACTATCTAAATACAAATTCAAGTTTTGACTCACTCAAACACAAACTCAAAAAGATTCTTATCTCAAACAATAACGCAAATGTACACAACTAAACACAAACTCAAGTTACAAGTTCAACTCAAGTTATAACTCAAATTCAACTTAAGAATTATACTCAAATTAAACTCTAAAAGAACAAACCCGTAATTTTTTGGTATTCCATTTTTTTTTTCTTTTTTTTTTTTCAATATATTGGTTTTCTGTACTTGGGTTTGATCAACGATCGTAACTTATCGGATTCTTTTTTTTTTTTCTTTTTCTCTTTGCTTCTCAGTGCAAGTAGTCATACAAGATACAGCCCAAGAGAGCTACAAATTAAAACAAAAATATAAGCTCGAGTTCTGTATAGTGGAACAATATTCCTCAATAATTTATATCCAGTCTTATGTTTATTCATTCCAAAGATTAAGGACATGTTCTTTTGTCCAAAAAATTTTAAAAAAAATAACTCAAGTTTCAATTTTATTCAAATTCACGTTCTTTTAAGTTTTACATTTATTCAATTTTACTCAATTTTATTCAAATTCTAACTTTAACTCAAGTTATAACTCAAATTCAACTCAAAAATTACACTCAAGTTATACTCTAAAAGAACAACCCCTAAATTTAATGCCTCGTATAAGGCATTAGTTTTTTCCATTTAACAAAAAAATGCATTCTTTTCAATAGTTCGTTTGTATCCTGCTTCCGATCGACTTAGCGTAAAATAATAGTATCACGAAAAATCAGTTTTAACATAAGGTTATTAACGTACGAACATGCTAAACTAAAATCAATGAACCACTCAAGCGGTCGCCCTCCGTCTTTTATTTATTAGATTCTATTTAGTCAACTGTTTCGAGTTTTTAATTCTCGTTGATATGTAACTTTATGTGAAAATTTTTTACTGTAATAAAAAAAATTAAATGTGATTGTGTCTGAGAACTTTTTATTGTAATAAAACTCGAATTCTAAACTCAAATTGATAAAATAAATGAGATCTTAATTCTTCCATCAGGAAAAAAAAAACAAAACAAAAACAAAAACAAAAATTGGTACTTGTGGTATGAGAGTTATGGCCTCAGATGAGTCCAGGTCGAGTCATCCCAAATTTCTAAAGTTCAGTGCTATATATTAAAGACACAAGCAGCTTTATATTTATCATTTTCAACACTAAAAAAAAAAAAATTATACTCGATATCAATATTTCATGCTTATCACTCCTGAGGAATTACACGTTGACACATTTTACAAGTACTAGTGACGAATTGACGACACTGTACACATTTGTGTTTATATGAACTCAGCGCTAATATGACAGTATATTGCATCACATAAACGTACAAACGAGTACGACCATGTGAATGAGACGGGAGAAGATCTAACATATCTATGGCGATCAGAATATGTACGAAGCCCGGCTGGACCAATCTGCATGTGTGAAAGCACAGTAAGGGAATGTCCAGACTCGAACCCTAGGGAACGACAAGCTAAAAGAGGTAAAAGAATGTGGAAAACTACCTAGCTAATGAAACTATCAGATCCAATCAAATACGAGGAGCCAAGTTAATTTCGTCGCTTAAATATATTTTGAATTTACATATGTTTTTTAATCTTCGACAAGAACTACAATGTTAGAATATGATCTAAACATGCTCTTAACAATTCTAAATGCAATTAGAACAAATGCAGAATTAAAAGAAACGGTTCGAAGAGCACCTCCCATCATTAATGTTCTCGGTCAATAAAAAAATTCGGTTAAGGTTCTTCTAAACCTCACTCAATATATGTTTGATAGTGTATTTTGACAACTGAAAGAGACTGCAGACTTAGAGGACCAAAACCGTGTATGCACTGTCCCCTTTATACACTTTGGCCATCACATAGTGTTTTTTGGACGTGCACCAGACGTGGGCATCCAAGGGGTCGTGATTCTGAACGTGGTTAAGCACGTTTCTAATTGATGGAAGAATGTGGACCACATTCTGTGTAAAATCTTCAGTTGGTTACCGAAGTTAAAGGGAAAAAATCTAGCATTCTCTCACTTGGTCCATATATTCCATCATTCACCACAGTAAGAAATAAAATATATGAATCGTGGTGATAGGTCCTCTAAAAATGAGTATTATCTTCCATGTATTACCATGGATAATATTTCTCAATAATAGCCCATATAACTTAATGAATAAACCCTATGTTTATTCTAAATCCAAACATTAATGATTTTACAAATAAATGAATGTGTACATAAATAAAATCTCATTAGAAAACATCATAAATAGAGTTTCATTAAAAATAACATATGTTCTTACAACGAAATTCACACAAAGGAACCAAGTCTCATTCTATCTACATGATCCTTAAATTTCAATGGTGGCATGCCTTTAGTCAAAGGATCAGCAATCATCAATTCAGTGCTAATGTGTTCAATAATCACTGTCTTATCTTTAACACGTTCTCTCATGGCTAGATACTTGATGTCGATGTGTTTGCTTCGACTACCACTTTTATTATTTTTGGCCATAAAAACAACAGCTGAATTGTCACAATATATCCTTAATGGCCTAGAAATCGAATCCACAATCCTAAGGCCAGAAATGAAACTCTTCATCCATACACCATGAGAGGTTGCCTCAAAACAAGATACAAACTCAGCCTCCATAGTGGAAGTAGCAATCAATGTTCGCTTTGCGCTTCTCTAAGATACAGCTCTACCGGCTGGCATAAAAACATATCCTGAAGTTGATTTTAGTGAATCAATGCAGCCCACGTAGTCTGAATCAAAGTAGCCAATCACCTCCAAGTTTTCGGTCCGTCTGTACATAAGCATGTAGTCTCTGGTCCCCTTAAGGTACCTCAACACCTTCTTTGAAGCTCTCCAGTGGTCCAAACCTGGATTACTCTAATATCTTCCCAACATCCCAACAGCAATTGCAATGTCAGGTCTTGTGCAGACTTGAGCATACATCAGGCTTCCGACAACAGAAGCATAAGGAATGTTTTTCATTTGTTCCCGTTCAAGATCATTCTTCGGGCATTGGTTCAAATTGAACCTATCTCCCTTCACAAACTGAGTGAACAATCCTTCATCCGAAATCTCTCTAAATCCTTGTTGATATAGGTCTCTTGAGACAAACCCAAAGTACCTCAAAATCTGTCTTTATGTATTTTAATGCCAATGACATACGACGCATCACCCATATCCTTCATGTCAAAGTTTTCAGAGAGAAATTATTTCACTTCATATAGCAAACCCTTATCATTGGTTGCAAGTAAAATGCCATCCACATACAGAATAAGGAAACAAATATTGCTCTCACTGACCTTCTGGTATATACATTGATCTATAATGTTCTCCACGAAACCAAATGAAGAGATAACATCATGAAACTTCAAATACCATTGACGAGAGGCTTGTTTCAATCCATATATGGATTTCTTGAGCTTGCACACCAAATGCTCACCACGACTAGAAGAGAATCCTTATGGTTGTTTTAGTAAACCTCTTCTTCTAGTTCTCCATTGAGAAAGGCCATTTTCACATCCATTTGTTGCAACTCTAAGTCAAAATGTGCAACTAATGCTATAATTATATGAAGAGAATCTTTCTTAGATACTGGAGAAAAGGTCTCCTTGTAGTCAATTCTTTCATTTTGAGTGAATCCTTTAGCAGCGAGTCTTGCTTTATATCTTTCAATGTTACCCAATGAGTATTTCTTCATCTTATAGACCCATTTACATCCTATGACTTTGACACCATAAGGCAACTCAACAAGATCCCAGACTCTATTAGTTGCCATAGAATTCATCTCATCTTTCATGGCATCATACTATAAATTTGATTCTTTGCAACTCATGGCTTGTGAAAACGTTTCAGGATCATTTTCGGCTCCAATGTTGTAGTCAGACTCTTGTAGATACACAACGTAATCACTAGGTATCGCTGACTTCCTTACTCCAGTAGATCTTCTTAAAGTTGTATCAACATTTTCTTGAGGATCATGTTGTCCAACCAGTTGTTCAATAATTTCTGACAATTCTTGTGGAACTTCAACAATTGGTTGTCCAACACCTATTTGAACTTAAGGGGTGTTATGAATGATAATCAATCTGCCACTTGAAATGGAAGGTTGAGTATCAATATGATTCCTTTTAGGAACAATGTCATGAAATCGATCGCACTCACTAATCAAGTCATTCTCAAGAAACTTTACATTTCTTGATTCCATAATCCTAGTGCTGTAAGATGGACTGTAACATCTATATCCCTTAGACCTTTCAGTATATCCGATAAAATAGTCACTAATGGTCCTTGGGTTCAGCTTATTTTCATGTGGGTTATAAACTATTACTTCAGATGGGCATCCTCAAACGCGCACATGTCACAAACTTGATTTCCAACCGTTAAAATAACGGTTCATATTTAACTACATGAAATTATATGCAATATTAACCCAAAATATTTGAATATTAATGTACCAATATTATTCAACCTAATACTGCAGGTATAATTAAAATAATAAATTATACATAAAATAAATAATATAAGCACATAATTATCCAAAATTAAATTCATTAAAAGTCATTAAAATTAATGAACCTTTCATTTAGATACCTAATTCCATAAAAAATCATAAAATAGGCGAACATCTACAAAATACCCATATATACTTAATTTCTGTTTTTTTTAATTCATCAAACGACAAGTTATTTGGTGATATGCTGCAAAAGTCCATAAGAAAGTCGTTTCAATGTTCTCAATGAAAAGTGACACGTCATTTTTCTAAAATGACAGCAGCTTTTCTTCATTCAAACGACATGTCATTTTATAAACCAAAAGAAAAAACGGCATGTAATTTCTTCCTGATGCTTGCGCCTTTCTTTAACTGAAAATGACGTGTCATTTTCCAAGCCAAATGAAAACGACATGTCATTTTGACAGTGGCATGCCCATGTCTTCAATAGAAAATGACATGTCGTTTTATAAGTCAAAAGGCAAAACGATATGTAGTTTCTTCCTGTTGTATCTGATTTTTGTTAACTGAAAATGACGTGTCGTTTTCCTAGCCAAATGAAAATGACATGTCGTTTTGGCAGTTGCCTGCGCATGTCTTCAACAGAAAACGATGTGTCGTTTCATAAGCCAAAAGGCAAAATGACATGTCATTTTTTCTGCACTGATGAATCATCTTCAACCTCCAGTCAGGTCATTTTCGACCCAGTTTCAAACTGAAATGAAACCCAACTTTTTCTCTCGATTTTGATGACCAAAATTGATGTTTAAAACTCATAATTGATAGAAATTTAGGGGACGTTTGGAAGGAAAATTCGTGTCATAATTTGAATCATGGTTCATAGTTCGCTACAGTATTTTCTCTCACAAAAAACACACATAAAATCAAAATAGTTCTGAATCATGGTTCTGAATCCATGAATTAAATGTCCTCTTAATTTCCTAATGATTCCTAATCTCATTTTTCATCATAAACGTCTAAATCATAATCTCCAAAATTTCTTCTTATGGTATTTTAACAGAATGAAGAAAAGAAAAAATAAGTCAGAGGCAAACTAAGTAACAATCCTAACCAAATGTTGGAATTTCTGCCGCCCCCGGGCCGCACCGGGGCCGCCCGGGGACCGCACCGGGGCCGCCGCG
>NW_010363043.1:222651-222883 GCF_000414095.1 Morus notabilis
TTCTTGATATATATAAGTTAATGAGATTAATTTATTCGTGCATAAATTAATATAATCTATAGAGTATCTCAAAAGTTTTATGAAAATTTTTGTTATACACGATCCGCCTCTTCCCCCCGCACCACCACGCTTCCACAGCCGGATTCGATTCGGCAACCAACAAAATGAAACGCCAATTTTTAGCATGAAAAACCTCTCAAATTGAGAGTAAAAACCACGGGACCCTTAGGCC
>NW_010363044.1:0-8422 GCF_000414095.1 Morus notabilis
TTTCAAATATTCCTAAATTTAGAGGATTTAATTTTAATTAGATTTATTTAATTTTTTAGGCTTTTGAAGAAAACATTTGAATTTGGGCTAGTTTACCAAGCAAAACCCAAAAGTTGAGCCCAAGAAAAGCCCAATTCGGCCCAAAGCCCATCAGCTAGCCGAGCCAAGCCGAGAAGCCGTGAGCCGAGCTGAGAAGCCGCGAGACAGCCCAGCGCCACGTGTCGACCGCTGCCGCACCGCAGGCCGTGGGACCCAGATTCCCTCCAACCAGAGCTCGCCACGCGTCCCGTGGGGTCCAGCTGCTTCCCCGCGTATGCGCGTTTGGCGCGCACGCTGCTTCCTCCGCGCGAGTTCTCCTCACGCGCACGTCACACGGACTTCCTCTCTCTTCCGCGTGGGTCCCGCGTGCCAGCGCCCCTCCAACCAGAGCTCACCACGTGTCCCACAGTTCCTCCGCGTATGCGCATTTTGCGCGCACTCTCCCTCTCCGCGTGAGTTTCTCTTCCGCGCGCGTCCAGCACTCCTCCGCGTGGGCCCAGCCAGTACAGCACGTCTTCCCGCGCATGAATCCGCTTGCGCCACGTGTCCCACCTCGTCAGCCCTCCTGCAACACATTTTTACATTTTTTTTAACATATCCAAAAAACTCTATAAATAGGATCATTATCAAGGTGATTAGGGAGTTGATTAATTTTTAAAATCTAAATTCTCACACATTTTCTCTTATTTTCTTGTTCTTATTCTCATACTTTCTTTTTAGAATTTTATGAGAATTATGTGCAAGCTAGGCTAGAGTATTTAGGTGAGGCTAGAGATGATCTTATATGTGTAGTGAACTTATTTGGATTTTTGATTCTCCAATGGTTTGTAAGTTTTATGCATTTGAGTAAATAATTTTCTTTTATCATATTTCTTCTTCTTATCAATATATTTTATTGTCAACTCTCATATAAATCTAGTCAAGCTCTTTTTATGTGATTGTTGCATTATATGATATAAATTTTATGAGTAGTCTTTTACTACATTATTGCCAACGGTATATTGTCGCTCTAGGATTTCTCATAAGATAATTTTTCTTAATTCTAAATGTTAGAATTTTATTTACTCGAATACATTTTTAATTCATATGTTCTTCAAATATTTATTTTCCGATTGATAGAATATACCAAATTGAAGCTATTTTTGAGCTCTACAATCATGGAAGGGAATAGCCCACCAATCCAATTTTTCGGGCCAAAATTCACTTGTTTTCGTCAGTTTCGGAGGAAAAAAATTGGGGAACTGTGAGTGAAAATGGCGATAACTTTTAATCTAGATATCGTTAGTGGGCCTATAATATACCAAATTGAAGCAATTTTCTAGCTCTACAATCATGGTAGGGCATAGCCTGCCAACCAAATTTTTTGGGCAAAAATTCCCTTGTTTTCATCAGTTTCAGAGAAAAAAATCAGAGAACTGTGACTGAAAATGGCCATAATTTTTTATCTAGATATCGTTACTGGGCCTATAATATACCAAATCGAAGCTATTTTCTAGCTCTACAATCATGGCATGGCATAGCCTACCAACCCAATTTTTTGGGCCAAAATTCACTTGTTTTCATCAATTTCAGAGAAAAAAAATCGGAGAACTGTGACTGAAAACGGCCATAACTTTTTATCTAGATATGATTACTGGGCCTATATATACCAAATCAAAGATATTTTCAAACTTTACAATCGTGGCAGGGAAAAGCCCGCGAACCCTTTTTTTGGGCAAAAATTCACTTGTTTTCATCAGTTTCAGAGGAAAAAAATCAGAGAACTTTGACTGAAAATGGCCAAAACTATTTATCTAGATATCGTTATAGGGCCTATAATCTACCAAATCGAAGCTATTTTTGAGCTCTAATATCATGACCGGCTGTAGCCCGCCAAATTCACTTGTTTTCATCAATTTTGGAGGAAAAAAATTGGGGAACTGTGACTGAAAACGGCCATAACTTTTTATCTAGATATCGTTACTGGGCCTGTAATATACCAAATTGAAGCTATTTTAAAGCTCTACAATCATGGCAGGGTAATGCCCACCAAGTCTCTTTTTGGGCCAAGATTCACTTGTTTTCATCAGTTTCAGAGGAAAAAAATCAGAGAACTGTGACTGAAAACGGCCATAACTATTTATCTAGATATCGGTACTGGGCCTAGAATATACCAAATTGAAGCGCTTTTTGAGCTCTACAATCATGGATGGGAATAGCCCGCCAATCCAATTTTTTGGGCCAAAATTCACTTGTTTTCGTCAGTTTCGGAGGAAAAAAATTGGGGAACTGTGAGTGAAAACTGCCATAACTTTTTATCTTGATATCGTTAATGCGCCTATAATATACCAAATTGAAGCTATTTTCTAGCTCTACAATCATGGTAGGGCATAGCCTGCCAACCCAATTTTTTGGGCCAAAATTCACTTGTTTTCATCAGTTTCGGAGGAAAAAAATCGGAGAACTGTGACTCAAAATGGCCATAACTTTTAATGTACATATCGTTACTGGGCCTATAATATACCAAATCAAAGATATTTTCAAACTCTACAATCGTGGCAGGGCAAAGCCCGCCAACCCAGTTTTTTGGGCCAAAATTCACTTTTTTTCATCAGTTTCAGAGGAAAAAAATCAGAGAACTGTGACTGAAACCAGCCATAACTTTTTATCTAGATATCATTACTGGGCCTATATATACCAAATCGAAGATATTTTCAAACTCTACAATCGTGGCAGGGCAAAGCCCGCCAACCCGGTTTTTTGGGCCAAAATTCACTTGTTTTCATCAGTTTCGGAGGAAGAATATAAGAGAACTTTGACCGAACCGGCCATAATTTTTTATCTAGATATCGTTACTGGGCCTATAATATACCAAATCAAAGATATTTTCAAACTCTACAATCGTGGCAGGGCAAAGCCCGCCAACCCTATTTTTTGGGCCAAAATTCACTTGTTTTCATCAGTTTCGGAGGAAAAATATAAGAGAACTTTGACCGAAACGGCCATAATTTTTTATCTAGATATCGTTACTGGGCCTATAACATACCAAATCAAAGATATTTTCAAACATCACAATCGTGGCAGGGCAAAGCCCGCCAACCAGGTTTTTTGGGCCAAAATTCACTTGTTTTCATCAGTTTCAGAGTAAAAAAATCGGAGAACTGTGAGTGAAAACGGCCATAACTTTTTATCTTGATATCGTTAGTGCGCCTATAATATACCAAATTGAAGCTATTTTCTAGCTCTACAATCATGGTAGGGCATAGCCTGCCAACCCAATTTTTTGGGCCAAAATTCACTTGTTTTCATCAGTTTCGGAGGAAAAAAATCGGAGAACTGTGACTGAAAACGGCCATAATTTTTTATCTAGATATCGTTACTGGGCCTATAATATACCAAATCAAAGCTATTCTCTAGCTCTACAATCATCGCATGGCATAGACTACCAAACCAATTTTTTGGGCCAAAATTCACTTGTTATCATCAGTTTCGGAAGAAAAAAATCAGAGAACAGTGACTAAAAACGGCCATAATTTTTAATGTAGATATCGTTACTGGGCCTATAACATACCAAATCAAAGATATTTTCAAACATCACAATCGTGGCAGGGCAAAGCCCGCCAACCAGGTTTTTTGGGCCAAAATTCACTTGTTTTCATCAGTTTCAGAGTAAAAAAATCAGAGAACTATGATTGAAAACGGCCATAACTTTTTATCTAGATATCATTACTGGGCCTATATATACCAAATCGAAGATATTTTCAAACTCTACAATCGTGGCAGGGCAAAGCCCGCCAACCATATTTTTTGGGCCAAAATTCACTTGTTTTCATCAGTTTCAGAGAAAAAAAATCGGAGAACTGTGACTGAAAATGGCCATAACTTTTTAAATTGGCATCGTTAGTGCGCCTATAATATACCAAATTGAAGCTATTTCTAGCTCTACAATCATGGTAGGGCATAGCCTGCCAACCCAATTTTTTGGGCCAAAATTCACTTGTTTTCATCAGTTTCGGGGGAAAAAAATTGGACAACTATGATTGAAAACGGCCATAACTTTTTATGTAGATATTGTTACTGGGCCTATAATATACCAAATCAAATATTTTCAAACATCACAATCGTGGCAGGGCAAAGCCCGCCAACCAGGTTTTTTGGGCCAAAATTCACTTGTTTTCATCAGTTTCAGAGTAAAAAAATCAGAGAACTTTGACTGAAAACGGCCACAATTTTTTATCTAGATATCGTTTCTGGGCCTATAATATACCAAATCGATGCTATTTTCTAGCTCTACAATCATGGCATGGCATAGCCTACCAAACCAATTTTTTGGGCCAAAATTCACTTGGTTTCATCAGTTTCGGAGGAAAAATATCGGAGAACTTTGACTGAAAACGGCCATAATTTTTTATCTAGATATCGTTACTGGGCCTATAATATACCAAATCGAAGCTATTTTCTAGCTCTACAATCATGGCATGGGATAGCCTACCAAACAAATTTTTTGGGCCAAAATTCACTTGTTTTCATCAGTTTCAGAGGAAAAAAATCGGAGAACTGTGAGTGAAAATGGCCATAACTTTTTATCATGATATCGTTAGTGCGCCTATAATATACCAAATTGAAGCTATATCTTGATATCTTTTTTTGGGCCAAAATTGGGTTGGCAGGCTATGCCCTACCATGATTGTAGAGCTAGAAAATAGCTACAATTTGGTATATTATAGGCGGACTAAAGATATCAAGATAAAAAGTTATGGCCGTTTTCACTCACAGTTCCCCAATTTTTTTCCTCTGAAACTGACGAAAACAAGTGAATTTTAGCCTGAAAAATTGAATTGGCGGGCTATTCCCTTCCATGATTGTAGAGCTCAAAAATAGCTTCGATTTGGTATATTCTAGGCCTAGTACCGATATCTAGATAAATAGTTATGGCCGATTTCAGTCACAGTTCTCCGATTTTTTTCCTCTGAAACTGATGAAAACAAGTGAATTTTGGCCCAAAAAGAGACTTGGTGGCCCTTCCCCTGCCATGATTGTAGAGCTTGAAAATAGCTTCAATTTGGTATATTATAGGCCCAGTAACGATATCTAGATAAAAAGTTATGGTCGTTTTCAGTCACCGTTCTCTGATTTTTTTCCTCCAAAATTGATGAAAATAAGTGAATTTTGGCCCGAAAAATAGGGTTGGCAGGCTTCAGCCGGGCATGATTGTAGAGCTCAAAAATAGCTTCGATTTGGTATATTATAGGCCCAGTAACGATATCTAGATAATTAGTTTTGGCCATTTTCAGTCAAAGTTCTAAGATTTTTTTCCTCTGAAACTGATGAAAACAAGAGAATTTTGGCCCAAAAAACAGGGTTGCCGGCCTTTACCCTACCACAATTGTGGAGTTTGAAAATATCTTTGATTTGGTATATTACAGGCCCAGTAACGATATCTAGATAAAAAGTTATGGCGTTTTCAGTCACAGTTCTCCAATTTTTTTCCTCTGAAACTGAAGAAAACAAGTGAATTTTGGCCCGAAAAACTCGGTTGGCGGGCTATGCCTAGCTATGATTGTAGAGCTCAAAGATAGATTTGATTTGGTATATTATAGGCCCAGTAACGATATCTAGATAAATAGTTTTGAGCGTTTTCAGTCACAGTTCTCTGATTTTTTTTCCTCTGAAACTGATGAAAACAAGTGAATTTTTGCCCAAAAAGGGGGTTGGTGGGCTTTACCCTGCCATGATTGTAGAGCTTGAACATAGCTTCAATTTGGTATATTATAGGCCCAGTAACGATATCTAGATAAAAAGTTTTGGCCATTTTCAATCACAGTTCGCCGATTTTTTTCCTCTGAAACAGATGAAAAGAAGTGCATTTTGGCCCAAAAAATAGGATTGGTGGGCTTTGCCCTGCCACGATTGTAGAGTCTGAAAATATCCTTGATTTGGTATATTATAGGCCCAGTAACGATATCTAGATAAAAAGTTTTGGCCGTTTTCAGTCACAGTTCGCTGATTTTTTTCCTCTGAAACTGATGAAAACAAGTGAATTTTGGCACAATAAATTGGGTTGGCAGGCTATGCCCTCCGATGATTGTAGAGCTAGAAAATAGCTACAATTTGGTATATTATAAGCCTGCTAACAATATCAAGATAAAAAGTTATGGCCGTTTTCACTCACAGTTCCCCAATTTTTTTACTCCGAAACTGACGAAAACAAGTGAATTTTGGCACGAAAAATTGGATTGGTGTGCTATGCCCTTCCATGAATGTAGAGCTCAAAAACAGCTTCAATTTGGTATATTCTAGGCCCAGTACCGATATCTAGATAAATAGTTATGGCCTTTTTCTGTCACAGTTCTCTGATTTTTTTCCTCTGAAACTGATGAAAACAAGTGAATTTTGGCCTGAAAAATTGGGTTGGCGGGCTACAGCCGGTCATGATTGTAGAGCTTAAAAATAGTTTCGATTTGGTATATTATAGGCCGAGTAACGATTTCTAGATAAAAAGTTATGGCCGTTTTCAGTCACAGTGCTCTGATTTTTTTCCTCCGAATCTGATGAAAACAAGTGAATTTTGGCCCGAAAAATTGGATTGGCGGGCTATGCCTTGCCATGATTGTAGAGCTCAAAAATAGCTTCAATTTGGCATATTCTAGGCCGAGTACCGATATCTAGATAAATACTTATGGCCGTTTTCAGTCACAGTTCTCTGATTTTTTTCCTCCGAAACTGATGAAAACAAGTGAATTTTGTCCCAAAAAAGTTGGTTAGCGGGATATGCCTCACTATGATTGTAGAGCTCAAAAATAGCTTCAATTTGGTATATTATAGGCCCAGTAACGATTTCTAGATAAATAGTTTTGGCCGTTTTCAGTCACAGTTCTCTGATTGTTTTCCTCTGAAATTGATGAAAACAATTGAATTTTGGCCCAAAAAAAGGGTTGGCGGGCTTCGTCCTGCCACGATTGTAGAGTTTGAAAATATCTTTGATTTGGTATATTATAGGCCCGGTAACGATATCTAGATAAAAAGTTATGGCCGTTTTCAGTCACAGTTCTCTGATGTTTTTCCTCCAAAACTGATGAAAACAAGTGAATTTTGGCCCAAAAAATTGGTTTGGTAGGCTATGCCATGTCATGATTGTAGAGCTAGAAAATAGCTTCGATTTGGTATATTATAGGCCCAGTAAAGATATCTGGATAAAAAGTTATGGCCGTTTTCAGTCACAGTTCTCTGATTTTTTTCCTCCGAAACTGATTAAAACAAGTGAATTTTGGGCCAAAAAATTGGTTTGGTAGGCTATGCCTAGCTCTATTTGGTATATTATAGGCCCAGTAACGATATCTAGATAAAAAATTATGGCCGTTTTTAGTCACAGTTCTCTGATTTTTTTCCTCCGAAACTGATGAAAACAAGTGAATTTTGGCCCAAGAAATTGGGTTGGCAGGCTATGCTCTACCATGATTATAGAGCTAGAAAATAGCTTCAATTTGGTATATTAACGGCGCACTAATGATATGTAGATAAAAAGTTATGGCCATTTTCACTCACAGTTCCCCAATTTTTTTCCTCCGAAATTGACGAAAACAAGTGACTTTTGGCCCGAAAAATTGGATTGGCGGGCTATCCCTTGCCATGATTGTAGAGCTCAAAAATAGCTTCAATTTGGTATATTCTAGGCCCAGTACCGATATCTAGATAAAAAATTATGGCCGTTTTCAGTCACAGTTCTCTAATTTTTTCCTCTGAAACTGATGAAAACAAGTTAATGTTTGCCCAAACAATTTGGGTTGGCAGGCTATGCCCTACCATGATTGTAGAGCTAGAAAATAGCTTCAATTTGGTATATTATAGGCGCACTAATGATATCTAGATAAAAAGTTCTGGCCGTTTTCACTCACAGTTCCCCAATTTTTTTCCTCCGAAACTGACAAAAACAAGTGAATTTTGGCCCGAAAAATTGGATTGGCGGGCTATGCCTTGCCTTGATGGTAGAGCTCAAAAATAGCTTAAATTTGGTATATTCTAGGCCGAGTACCGATATCTAGATAAATAGTTTTGGCCGTTTTCAGTCACAGTTCTCCGATTTTTTTCCTCTGAAACTGATGAAAACAAGTGAATTTTGGCCCAAAAAAAGGGTTGGTGGGCTTTACCCTACCATGATTGTAGAGCTTGAAAATTGATTCAATTTGGTATATTATAGGCCCAGTAACGATATCTAGATAAAGAATTATCGCCGTTTTGAGTCACAGTTCTCGGATTTTTTTCCTCCAAAACTGATGAAAATAAGTGAATTTTGGCCTGAAAAATTGTGTTGGCGGGCTACAGCCGGTCATGATTGTAGAGCTCGAAAATAGCTTCGATTTTGTATATTATAGGCCCAGTAACGATATATAGATATAAAGTTATG